>NC_134492.1:40765234-40865363 GCF_040206685.1 Ascaphus truei | reverse complement strand
TGGGGAGTGTGAGACTGGGACATGGGGAGTGTGAGACTGGGACATGGGGAGTGTGAGACTGGGACATGGGGAGTGTGAGACTGAGACATGGGGGGGTGAGTGTGAGACAGACATGGGGGGGTGTGAGACTGAGACATGGGGGTGAGACTGAGACATGGGGAGGTGAGACTGAGACATGGGGGATTGAGACTGAGACATAGGGGGTGTGAGACTGAGACATAGGGGGGGTGAGACTGAGACATAGGGGGGGTGAGACTGGGACATGGGGGGGTGAGACTGGGACATGGGGGGGTGAGTGTGAGACAGACATGGGGGGGGTGTGAGACTGAGACATTGGGGGTGTGAGACGGACATGGGGGGGGGGTGAGACTGAGACATGGGGGGATGAGACTGAGACATGGGGGGTGTGACACTGGAACATGGGGGGTGAGACTGGGACATGGGGGGGTGAGACTGGGACATGGGGGGGTGAGACTGGGACATGGGGGGGTGAGACTGGGACATAGGGGGGTGAGACTGAGACATAGGGGGGGTGAGACTGAGACATAGGGGGGTGAGACTGAGACATAGGGGGGGGTGAGACTGAGACATAGGGGGGGTGAGACTGAGACATGGGGAGTGTGAGACTGGGACATGGGGAGTGTGAGACTGGGACATGGGGAGTGAGAGACTGAGACATGGGGGGGTGAGTGTGAGACAGACATGGGGGGGTGTGAGACTGAGACATGGGGGTGAGACTGAGACATGGGGAGGTGAGACTGAGACATGGGGGATTGAGACTGAGACATAGGGGGTGAGACTGAGACATAGGGGGTGTGAGACTGAGACATAGGGGGGGTGAGACTGAGACATAGGGGGGGTGAGTGTGAGACAGACATGGGGGGGGTGTGAGACTGAGACATTTTGGGTGTGAGACAGACATGGGGGGGGTGAGACTGAGACATGGGGGGATGAGACTGAGACATGGGGGGGATGAGACTGAGACATGGGGGTTGTGACACTGGAACATGGGGGGGTGAGACTGAGACATGGGGGGGTGAGACTGGGACATGGGGGGGTGAGACTGGGACATGGGGGGGGTGAGACTGGGACATGGGGGGTGAGACTGGGACATGGGGGGGTGAGACTGGGACATGGGGGGGTGAGACTGGGACATGGGGGGGTGAGACTGGGACATGGGGGGTGAGACTGGGACATGGGGGGTGAGACTGGGACATGGGGGGGTGAGACTGGGACATGGGGGGGTGAGACTGGGACATGGGGGGGTGAGACTGGGACATGGGGGGTGAGACTGTGACATGGGGGGTGAGACTGGGACATGGGGGGGTGAGACTGGGACATGGGGGGTGAGACTGGGACATGGGGGGTGAGACTGGGACATGGGGGATGAGACTGGGACATGGGGAGGGAGCGTGAGACTGGGACATGGGGAGGGAGCGTGAGACTGGGACATGGGGAGGGAGTGTGAGACTGGGACATGGGAGGGAGTGTGAGACTGGGACAGGGGAGGGTGTGTGAGACTGGGACATGGGAGGGTGTGTGAGACTGGGACATGGGGAGGGAGTGTGAGACTGGGACATGGGGAGGGAGTGTGAGTGTGACATGAGGGGGGGTAAGAGTGAGATGGGGAGTGAGAGTGAGATGGGGAGGGGGGGTGAGAGTGAGTGTGACATGGGGAGGGGGGTGAAAGAGAGACATGGGGATGAGAGAGACACTGGAGGGAAGGAGAGAGACATTGGCAGGAGGGAGAGACAGACACTGGTAGGAGGGAGGGAGACACTGGCAGGAGGAAGAGAGACACACAATGGCTGGAGGGAGAGTGTGAGAGACACTGGGGGGAGGGAGAGACAATGGCTGGAAGGAGAGTGTGAGAGAGACACTGGGGGGAGGGAGAGACAATGGCTGGAGGGAGAGTGAGAGACACTGGGGGTAAGGGAGAGAGTGAGAGACAATGGGGGGAGGGAGAGAGACACTAGGGGGATGGAGAAAGAGAGAGACACACTGGGGGGAGGGAAAGAGAGAGTGGGGGGAGGGAGAGACACTGAGGGGAGGGATAGAGAGACACTGGAGGGGGAGTGAGAAATACAGGGAGAGGGAGAGACTGTGAGAGGAGTGTGAGACTGTGGAAGAGGGGAGAGAGGTCCTGAGAGGTCCTAATGTGGCGGGAAGAGAGAGATTAATAATCAGCAAAATGGGGACGCTATTAGACAAATATCATAATATTTATTTTTAAGTGATGTAATTTGTGTTATAAATACTTTTTTGTAGACGTGTGGCGGGGGCGTTATAAAGCTGGTTCGCCCTCATTGGCTGAACCAGCTCACATGCGCTGACGTCATGTGATTTTGATTACATCAGGCAGGGGGGGCCCCCAGAAATTTCATGGATGAAAGGGGGGGCTCGTCTTAAAAAGTTTGCTCACCCCTGGGCTATGTAACCCTTCATGCACCAGTTATGCAAAATGGAGCTCTCTGATTGGTCACTCACTTCTGATGTATAATGTTTGACAATAGATTTGTTGCAGGTTGCTGTATCCAACAGTCTTTATTGATGAAGAATTTAGATGAGCTTTTGTTTGTTAAGCTGTTCATGTCTTTAAAGATGACGGTGATGCAATGTACAAATATTAAACCGTCCATTTAATGGTGTTGCAACCCATAAAATAATCAGATTTTCACTATGATCTGTATTGTTGCTACAGCTCTATTCTAGTGGACCAAAGACAATATTTTGCCTATCCATTCATTTTAGGATGATCCTGAGGATGGCAGAGCCAGTATATACAAGTCTGTGATCATCAACACCTCCAAGGAGATGATGTGTTACAGTGATTACCCCATCCCAGAAGATTACCCAAACTACATGCACAACTCCAAGATCCTGAAGTACTTCAGACTCTACGCCCAGCACTTCCAGTTAACTAACTATATCCGCTTCCAGGTAAGCAAAACTTATGATGTTCCTGTGACCGGAGATGACAGCTCAAAAAACAAGGAACATTGTTCAACAGATACCACAGTCCGTGCTGTTGACAGCAATCATTGTGTTTCTCACTGACAGAGGTTGACTACAGATATGTATCTTTGAGCTCATATATGCAGCCTTCTTTCATTAATGAGTTATAATTACATTAATGACACAATGCACTGTACAGAAGTAGCCACACTTACTTCGTCCCATGGTGAGCAGTAACATGACTTTGTAAAAGTACGTTTTCTTTGTTTAAAACGTGATGTGAACATTGCACAACTTACACAATAAGTTCCATGGGGAATAAGGATCTGTAAGCAGTTTGTGCAGCCGCAAAGCTGTGCGGTCACTGTTCAGAATACTACTATTCTAAATGTGCGTAACCAAAATAAATAATTAAAGCTACATACATTACACGGAGTGTAATTCTTAATAGGGATTCTGTATAAGTTTTTGGCTGCGTATTGAGTCCATATTCATAAAACAGACATTAATAAAAAGGTCACCATAAATTGTGCAATGTTCGCTGCAAGTTTAAAACAAAAAAACAAGTTCTATCGCAATTTATAGTGTGAAAAACATTATAAAACACACAGAACTTCGTCACACCAGATACATTAAGCCTGGCGATATCTTTCTTCATTATAATTTCTGGGTAGGTTCAAACCCTGAATTTGAGCTATTATGAGCAGCAGAATAGGGCATGATTTACAACTTAAAGCAGCAATACTACTTTCCATCTTTTTTTAAAAATGTTTAATTATTATTTTGGATATGTAAAGCATGTAACAATGTATAATTCTACCTTCTTACCTAAGCTGGCAGTCGTCTCGTGTTGTAAATCTGTAAAAATCCTGAATGTGTGCCTGACACAATGGCTGCTTCAGTCAGTGTAACTCTGCAGCTACAGTAGGTAGTGTGTTGAAAAGGCGCTACTGCGCATGACAGAAATCCAATAGGTCCCGGATGATGCAAAAAAACTTTATTCATACACAAAGACACCAGGGCTACACCACGATCTACCCCTCTACGCGTTTCACCCTCTAGGATAGGGCTTCGTCTTGGATAACTCTGCAGCTACAATGTATCCTTATACAGCTCAACCCCGTTATAGCACGATCCGTTACAACGCGGATCCGCTTATAAAGCGTTCTTTTCGTGGCTCATGTTTTCCCCCCTTAGCTCAGAGCAAAACAAAACAAACAGCAGTGGTTGCCTCTCCTACCTGGATCGTGCTGCCGGCACCCCCACCCCCTCCTCCGCTCCAGCGTGAGCAGCACGCCCAGAGCGCATCGCTGTGGACTGTCCCGCCCACCGACCTCTACCTGTGTGTGATTGGGCCATGGATTCTGTGTGACGTCAGTTACGGATACAGAGACAGGGATTAAGGGAGAGCACCGAACTGTGAGAGAGGAGGATGATGCAGGGTACAGGTACGCGGCGGACGTGGAACCTCGGATCACGGCCATTTTTTTCCGCGATCCGGTTATAACGCGGTCGCATGGGGTGGACCCCGAGCACGGCGTTATAACGGTGTTCAGCTGTATTACAGGTAACATTATCTATTGTTACAGTTTACAGCTCAAACTGCTGGGAACAATTGCACAAATTATTCCAATAGAAGCACTCTTACACTGTATTGAGATGATTGTATGAAGTAAAACTCAATTTTATTAGGAACATGCTAAAACAATGGGATTTAAAAATAGGATTAAACTAATTGTAAGTACGCTAGAAATCCCTAGGGGATACTGTAATCCCAGGGTAGGTGGGTGATACAGTGTTGCGTGAATACACTGACCCAGAGGGTCCTTAATTTAAGGAAACCTGGGGGAGAGCTAAATAAGGGATTAAATGCAATCCTTAGGGATTATACTCATTTATACTGACAAGTACCTTGATATATTGGAGCATACCTACCTTACTGGTTCTCTATATCAATAGAACAAGGTAAGAATAAAAAATCCAGCCGCTCCATAATACAAAAAGTAGGCACTCACCAGCAAAAAAGGGGTTAAAAGGTATACTTTAATGAACTACATAAAAAACAAAAAAACAGACAGTACTAACTACTTGAGAAAGCGCCACAGTAGGCGTGAAACATGTGGGAGAGTAGTTAGTACTGTCTGTTTTTTGTTTTTTATGTAGTTCATTAAAGTATACCTTTTAACCCCTTTTTTGCTGGTGAGTGCCTACTTTTTGTATTATGGAGCGGCTGGATTTTTGATTCTTACCTTGTTCTATTGCTGTGTATGAGAATCTGCTTCACCACCGGATGCCTGGAGGAGACGGTTTTGGCAGCGTCAGGGCAGCTGCAGCAAGAAAGGATGACCAAGCCGGCGTATCATCGTGAGTAAAGGGTACTCCACGCCGGGCATAGCCAGGGTAAGGGGGACGTTAGTGACTGCACCTCACAATTGGTTGTCACCCCCTGTGTCCCCTCCTTGTCACCATTATCTATCTGAACACAGAAAACTGCAGCCCCTTAATCCTTTATTTTCCGGTGTCAACTCCTATTATCATTTTACTACTGCCTAAAGGCTTTATTTCCAACCTCCTGGAGCTTTGACACGGTTTTTTTCTTGGTTCTCTACTGCTGCGGCACAGTTTATTCGAGCATTTGCCCGTTCTGTGCCGCAGCAGTAGCCTGGCGCGCGCCCGAGTGTGACGGGCGCGCGCCGAAGCAGCGGAAGAGCGCCCTCCGATCGGGGCGCTCTCCCTACCGCTGCCGGGTCTGCCGGGTCCCCCGGAACCCCCTGCCGCTGTCCCGCGATCGCGGGACACCAGGGCTCCCTCGGGGAGCCCCTGGACACGCGTGCAGGGGGCGCACGCTCCCGATGACGCGTGACCGCGCGTCTATGACGCGCGGCACGCCGAGGGGCGGCCACTAGCAAGCCGGGAGATTTCCCGGCTTGCGGTACCGACCACACTTCAATAAAGTGTGTCGGTAGTGTATATCCTCTTCTGCACACTGCAGAATAGCCCTAACCGTGGGCTGTTTTAGGTACAGCAATCAGTTAACATATGGTGCTCCCTTCAATGGTTGAGACTATCTGCAGCTATTGAACAGTCAGTTTAACACCTTATATGGCAAGGTATAACACCCCTTAAGATTTAGGGCAAGTTGTCAGGCAACCTGCTACTACTGCATTTATATGGTGTTCTACCTAGTTAATAACTTTTTTTGCATCTCCAGCAAAGGTCTTAACAGTGCCCTATATTTTAAACTATACTTCCATTTTGTGCAAGTTCAACATTCAGCTTTAGGATCTGATTTTAAGACCCCTAGCTGTATTTAGTTGGTGTGCTCGTACAGGCCTGCATTACCTAGCTGTTTCCTTTACCCCTGAGGTACACAGATGCATTATTGTTTAAAGATTGATATGACACTTAACCGCTAGCACAGAGGCTGTGCACATAATCAGCCCCATGCAGTGTCATCTCAACACCAGTGCACCACTTGCTCTATCAGTATTAGCTGGCACTACACATAAGGATTGCATTTAATCCCTCATTTAGCTCTCCCCCGGGTTTCCTTAAATTTAGGACCCTCGGGGTCAGTGTATTCACGCAAAACTGTATCACCCACCTACCCTGGGATTACAGTATCCCCTAGGGATTCCTAGCGTACTTACAATCAGTTTAATCCTATTTTTAAATCCCATTGTTTTAGCATGTTCCTAATAATAAAATTGAGTTTTACTTCATACAATCATCTCAACACAGTGTAAGAGTGCTTCTACTGGGGTTCATTTTTCTTCAGTTCACTATACTTACTCTGCCCCACACACCTCTCCACAATACATATCAGCGGTAGCAGGGGTTTCTACACAGTTCAATAACAAATTATCCCAAACAGGAAAGTGTGGCAAAGATCTTGCACTGCTTAGGAGGTGGGTTAAAACCTGCTCTAGAAATAAAAGAATGCCTTAAAACGCATACAAAATTGTATTGAGTTGATACTAATACTTAAAAAATATTAAATATTAAAATATTAAAAAAATAAATAAATAAGATTTCACTTTTTTTAAATTTGTTTACCATGTGATATAGAATTAAAGGAATCATGTGAGACAAATAATTATTGCATAAGAAGTTGATTTCATGAACCCAATTAATTTATTGTAGTGGCATGTCCATTAACAAACCCCAAGGAAAAATGTATTTGAAATTTAAATGTAGTCTCCAAAATGTATGGTACATCATAAAAAGTTGATATCACTGTCAAATGAAGTGCATTGTGTATATGACAAAATATAATTCAGTCAGTTTTTGCTGGACAGGAAAGCTCAGTGTACAGTATGTGGTGCTTGTCTTGCAAAATTATACTCTTTTTGTGTTTTTTAAACCGAGCTGTTTGATTAGTTACTGTCACGATTCTGATTTTGTTTTCACTGGATCATTACTTTTACTTTATCAGCAGTATTTATCATTAAAAAAAACTTATACCCAAAGTACTGTGGAAACCAGTAGACCTCTAACACGCTGAAAACAGTAGTGTGTTAATTGTTAATAAAATAACATTTGAAAAAAAAAACATTGATAGCTTTACTTCCTCATTTAAAAAATAAAAATGTCGTTTTTCAAATATGATCATAGCTAATTAATGTTTAAGAGGCTCATTACTGCTGAATTTTTAAATATCCATAAGCTGCCGGTCAATTGTTATTAACACATGGTGGTAACAATGTGCCTGGGGATGTTGTTGTTTTTTTGTACTGTAGAAATGTTTCGGTGACTTTCAAACTTTCCAGTTTCAAGGCTAATCTTATGGATTTTGTGTGTAACCACTGATATTTTCCCATACACATGAACATCTCTCTAACTTCGATTACTATCGTCATGTATGTTTATCCCACTGATTCACAATAGGCTACTGTATCAGAATTCACTGCGCAGAATGCAAAAAGTACATGAATGTAAAAAAAAACCTCTTGTCCTCCATCATACAGATTAGATTACCAGTGCGTGTTAGTCAAAATGTACATCTGATCCTAATGAAGGCTAGATCCTAGGGGCAAACCTTGGATATGTACTAGTTAATGTAGCAGTCCTGATTTTTTGTTAAATATTTTATTTAATATTACCTAACCTTGGAGGTTCCCCAGAACTGAATCGAAATCTCGCAAACTCTGAGGACCCCCCTGTTTCCAAGATATTTGTCATTTTGTAAGCCGGTTTCTGATGCCATAAATGACAAATATGGCTGCTTGGTCGACAATGGAAAGCAGTGATGTAATTTCGTCATGATGTTGCAGCTTTCTATGGGCCACCGGAGTGAGGCTGTCTCGTGGAACGAGGGTCCCTGAGGTAGGGAGACCATGGGTCTGCTTCGGGAACCCCCCATTTCAGTTATTGCAAAAAAAAAAATTACAAAAATAAACGGCATAGTCTGCCGCTTTAAGCCTTTCAAAAGATTTATTGATTAATATAGGAGCCGTTGGAAGATGTTTTGTAGCCTGTTAATACATATCTTCTGCTCTGTTTATCAAACAATGTAGTCATAAGCTCCCATGTGTGTTTATAATTTCCACCGCTTAATACCAGTTAAAGTTTTTGTTGTACCCTGATTAAGCAGAACCTGTACAGTATTATAAAGACTATACAGGCTTTAATAACATGGTACGTTATTTCTATTTCAGACCACAGTTGTCAGCATTAAGAAGAGCCCAGACTTTACCACCACAGGACAATGGGATATTGTCACAGAAAAGGAAGGCTGTCAGGAGACGGACACTTTTGATGCTGTCCTTGTTTGCACTGGTCATCACACAGATGCCTATCTCCCTTTGGACTCCTTCCCAGGTCAGTTCTCTCTCACTGAAAGAATTAGTTTGGGTAATTGAATAATTATGCCACAATAAGAGGGCTTACAATATATTGTATTACTTTGAAAGCCTGGAGTCTCTTCAGTCTTTTTAGCATCCGAAGGGTTAACTGCTTCAAGTACACATACCAATGTAGACTGACATAGGTCCTGCAGGACTGCGGCAGGAGACTGTTTTACCAAAGCTCAGTGACCTCACTGCCACGGGCTTCTCACTGCAATGTTTAATCCAGACCCAGTTTGGTGGGGAAACTGGATCCCATGCAGTTGTGCTCCCGAAAAACAGAAATCGGGCTGAAAATGTGCAGATATACTGTAAATATAGACATTGCACACACTGCTACTGGCAAACCTGACAGAGAACAAACATCTGGTGCAGTAAATATTTGTTAAAAGCAAACACATTGCATAATAGTTTGCTGTGCAGTTCCCTGTTGGGTTTCCTACTAGTGAAGGCTGTAAAAAGGAACAAGTTGTATATAACATCAAACGAAAAGGTCTACTCAGACCATTTAGTAAAAACAAGAGACCAGGTGCACATCGTATCAGAGAACAGAAAGCCCCTTCCGCAGGTAGTACCTTATGTTCTATCACTAATCTATGTAACCCCTCTTTATTTATACAATACCTCAGACTATGAGGTGGGAGCCAAAGTCTGCATAATTATATTGGCCACCATACGTGCACGCGCCCAGTAAAAGGGGACACCACACCAGGATATACAGTGTATATAATAGGTTTATGAATAGAATCAATAGGTACTATGTACAAGTCCTTAGATGTCTTTGTATCAAAGAAATGTGGAAATTGACAACACTACACTATTGTCTGTTTACATCTGCATCAAATGTAACAAACCAGTTAAATAGTTTTCACACTGCGTTTAGTAGAAGACTTTGGTTCCGTGAGAGGCCACAAGGTGTTCCCTGAAATCATATTTGGACATGGTTTGTATTATATTCTTCAAAACCCAATGGGGGAGATGTATCAACTCAAAGAACATGCAAATAGAAGTTTGTTTTGATGTATTGCTCCACTTTCTGCTTTCGTTTGAGTCAAATTTTGTGAGTTTTTACAAATTGTTGGCCAGAAAGTTTTACACCTCAGACCTAATGGATTTGTTTGATAAAAAATACAAAATAAAAAAGTTACGCAGTTTGATACATCTCATTAGAATCTATGCATCATGGAACTCCTCCCTACCTCCAGCTACTGACACCCCCCAAATCTCAAGCTGATGCACATGGCAAAACGTTGAAGCAAAGACATGGATACACTGACAGAAAGGGGCACATGTTGAAAATTATGCAATTTGCCTTGATACATCTCCACCAATGTGTTTATTTTTCCATATTTTTAATTTAATAATTTAAAAAAGGTTATTAAATATTATATTATAGATCACATAGAATAGAGAAAGCTGTTACTTTATGCATGAGACATAACAATGAATAGTATTTTTACCTAGATAGGATATTATTGGTTAATTATGAGTTATATAATTTGTAAAAAAGAATAACCTGTACAGATGAAGCAAAATGTTACTGCACCCGTTGGCATGCACTTGTGGGCACAATGACACGTTAGCACGATCCCTTTTTTGCACGCGGCTAATAGAAATACAATGGTATCTGCTCCCGCTGGTGCTTTGTGTGTCCCACTGTAACGCAACGTCTTCTACATCTGTAATAAATTATTTTCTACAAAATGCATATCTGCCAGGCCAACCATGTAATAAATTACAGTATGACCCAGTTTGGATTTTATATTCCTATTGACTGGTCTGTAAGCATTTTAGGTATAAATAAATAAAACAGCTCAACCCCCTTATAACACTGTGCTCACATCGCGTTATAAGCGGATCGCGTTAGAAATAATGTACATTTGTATGCATTGTACAATAAAGTATTTAAGATACCAATAATCGTGTTGTAAAGTATTCATAAATACGAAAACTGGGAGCCACGCTTACATCGCGTTATAAGCGGATTCGCGTTGTAACGGATCGCGTTATAACGGGGTTGAGCTGTATGTAAAGAAACCTTGGCCTGGCTCTCTATCACATGGTGAATTTAGAGTAATTTGGCATGTATGAAAACTACTTAAGCACCCGGTGGACGTATCCATAATATAGAAGAGCCAGGGCATTTCAGATTTTTCAACAAATTGAAACTTTATTGTGCATAAGTCACACAACGTTTCGGCCTCTCTATTGCCCTCTCAAGTGAAGTGGCATTCCTGTTCACCTGTGTGTTATTTGCTGGATATACTGGATAACTTACAGGCCTTCCCTGGGACCAGGAGCACCGGTAACTGTATCATCTCTTTTCATGCTGTATTAGTGTGCAGCATATATTCTCTCTTCCATATAATAGAATACATTGCCTTATATTATAAGATGCAATTAGCAATCCACAAAGTCAACACAAGACAAGGATATGCGACAACTAAAAAAAACCACAAGTGTAAGTCAACCATATAGGTTCCCTAATAACGTTTACTGAGCAGCACAAGGATTGGCATGCCTTGTTTCCTCATATTCTAGGAGGGATTGCTTCCATCGCTCTATAGGTGAACACAAGCTGAATAGAAAAGGAGGACTGTCCCCTTCTGTACATTACACCGCTGTAGTTGTATGACATAGAAACTTTAAAAGAAAGAATAGGATTTGATCACTATTTCCATCCGCACTAGAGGATGCTGATCAAAATACTTCAGGGGTTAAGGGATGTTCAGCAAAGGAGGAAAAAACGGAGCACTAGGTCCAAACTGGCATTGCCAAAAAAAGTGCAAGGATGCGTTCCCAAAATAAAAAGCTTGTTTAATGAATCAAGAACAGACACACAACAACGCGTTTCGGACTATTACTAGTGCTTTATCAAGGTGAATAAAATACTTACCCCCTTGGAGTGTTATTTATGTGAATTAAGAACTCGTCCACACCAATCGCAGACACTTCCGCATGTGTCACGTGATCGGGACGTCAAGCGTCATCGCGTACGGACGCGTCACATCCCGTGTGCGGATCCGGCTCGGAAATACAGGGATGTTCAGAGGACATCTTGGCTTCTCGCCATCAACATCTAAATCGATACCTGTGTCATATGAAAGAGTAACTAGTTTTTGTTTTTTTGCATACATCCTTTTGGCATTGGTGGAACACAGCCATAAAGGGGAGGTTAAGATGCTTTACCATGATCTCTCTCCCTTCTCCTCTACGGTAGGAATTGAGAAGTTCAAAGGACAGTACTTCCATAGCCGAGATTATAAGGGCCCTGACGCATTTCAAGGAAAAAGAGTGATAGTAATTGGAATCGGCAACTCCGGTGGGGACGTCGCTGTGGAACTCAGCAGGGCAGCAGATCAGGTTTGAACCACATAAACTGGAGCCTATATAATGTTTAGACGCAATTTATAAATGTATGAACAGGGCCACCGACAGATTTCCCGGGTCCCATGACTACAATTCTGACTGCCCTCCCCCCCACCACCACTTTCAGCAGTGTTGCGAGCCCCATTTCACACCTTGCGACCCCCCTCTATTTCCCTCCCTCTTCCTACGTATTTCTCTCCCCTCCTCCATCAATTGCCCCACTCTCACTCAGTCCCTGCCCCCCACCTCACATGTATTTCTCTTCCCTGCATCTCACTCTTACTCCCTCTTTTCTTCACTCACCCCTCTTTTCTTTCACTCTCCCCCCCTCCTTCAATTACCCCACTCTCACTCAATCCCCCCTTATACATTCCCTCCCCTTCACAGAATTCCCCCCACAAAATATATACCAAAAAGCCCCACCCCAATGCAAAAAACGTCCCACCCCCAAATACATACAAAACAATCCCCACCCCCAAATATATACAACCCCCCCACCTCCCCAAATATATACAACCCCCCCAAATACATTAAAAAAACAACCCCCCAATACATTTGAACCCTCCAATACATATAACCCCCCAATACATATTTCAAAAAAATACATATAAAATAACAATACATATAAAACCCATCCAAATACATACAGTATAATCCCCCCCAATACATGAAAAAAACCCCAATACATGAAAAAACCCAAATGCATATAAAAAAAAACCAATACAGTATATATAAAAAAGCCCATAGGCATATAAAAAATACCCCAATACATATAAAAAAAACCCTGTACATATAAAAAAAATACCCGCTCCAATACTTAAAAAACAGGCTTACCTTGTGAATGGTCAGGTCATGCCCAGAGTCATGCTCTTCCTTCTCTGTCCCACGTGCTTGCAATGCTGGCGCGCGCCGGGCCACCCTCTGCTGCCGCACACCGAAAGCTGAGCCAAGCATACCTCCGGTACGCTGATGTCACAAGACGCCCATCGCGTGCCGGCGTTGGAAGCTCGGCGTGGGACAGAGAAGGAAGAGGCCTGCAGCTCAAGGAGAGCTTGGGCCCGGGCGCGCTCTGACCGGCAGCCGGGCCTAGGCAGAGGTCGGGCCCAACTTGCTGCCCAGGCCGGCCGGGCCCCTCCTAGTCCCCAGGCCCGGGACACCTGTTTGTTCTGTCCCCCCCCCCTGCCCTCCCCCTGTCTGTGGCCTTGTCTAATCTGCAAATTTGCTTAGTAACGTTTTCCATGTTGTTTTACCAACTGTAGCATTTTTGAGCAATGTTCACATTTTGACACACATCCACACTGCTCACAATTCCACCACATTTTAGCAAAAATGTCAATACGTGGCAGTATATCAAGGGCCACGTGACCTGGCACATTGGCTTTTAATGCTTTGCAGAAACAATTGCACGGCTTGATGATTTACGTAAAGAAGTTTGTCAAATTATTAGTCACATTCCCCCTGGTTCACAAACTTTGGCAAATATTTTGCCGTATCATAATTAGAGCTAAACTGCATATTATATGCCATTATATTATATTAACCATTGATGCTTTCTGTATCAGTAGGTGCAACACTGCAGTCCTATTAAGCAGGAGATCTTGCCTCTTATCTGTCTTCAGTTTCTATTTTTCAATGAGTCGGCCAAGAAACTTGTCTTTTAATATTTTATAATTGGTATGACAAAGATAGATAATTAATTGTTACATTTGGGGATTCTGTTTTCTGTTTATTACGCTGCATACGCCAACAGCGCTAAATTAAAATTAGGAGATTGATCAAGGTTTAAGTGATTCTTTATACAGAGATTAGGGGTGGCTTTGCGTTATCACAGTGTTCGCTTTTACAGGTGTTCCTTAGCACCAGAAGAGGATCTTGGATTGTGAACCGGGTCTCTGACTACGGGTATCCTGTGGACATGTTGAATATTACACGCTTCCTAAACACTCTTAAGAACTCTTTACCCATGTCGGTGGTGAACTGGGCTGGGGAGACGAAACTGAATGGACGGTTCGATCATGCTAATTACGGCCTGAAACCTAAACACAGGTAGGATGAAAGGGTTACTCCCTTGACTAGCATAACAGCATGATTGTTATCTTTGCTTAAAAATGATCTCTTGATGCTAATATGATCATCACTGTCATGACCACTCATCATTCCCTGTAGCTGTCATCATTACCCAACTTGCTGTGAATAGGTATCACAAAATATAGCCCTCTACCTAGTTAATATACGGTATGGTGCACACACTGTGAATTGCTAATAAGAGGTTAATTCCCAGTGAATATTTACAGTGAAAGTGCAATAGATGCTAAACATCCCCAATGGAATCAGAAATTGATATGATTAGATAAACTTAGTTATTGGAAATAAGTCTCTAATAGGACACAGGGTCTCTGAGACGAAAGTCCTGAGAAACCCCATGTCAAAATCCTTAGTAGAAAACTTGAAAAAATGCTGTAGTTCTCATTGGTGCAGATTGATCCAACTGGAAAGATTACATATAATAGATAAGAACCAGTTGTTTGTGATAGGTATCAAGCAAGTGATAACATAACCGGGGTTGTGCAATTAGACACTCACACAGGTTACTTGATGTAATGATGTAAAAAATCTCAGTGTTACTGCTAATGGCTTGGAATCTGTATCTTTAAAAAAAGACAGGCAAAGACCAATATGTCTGTGTGATGAGAGACAGCTCTTAGACTAAATCTTCTATGGATGCACTCACAATTTGGTGTCTTTTTGTCACAGCTTTCAGGAATATCTTTATAGTGGTTTCACTGTATCCACTCTAGCGTGGACTCCCCATGCATGTAAACAAATTAAAGTGCATATAGTGTGATAACGTATTAAATGATTTAATAACACAATAAGACAAACTTCTGGAATCACACTCATGGATTCCCCAATCTTTGATCGCTTAGCAACACAGCAAGCTGGGCTGATCGAAGGTGAGTCCGATGTGAGCTGATGATGTCTCCCCGGCATCTCTCAGTTCTCTCCTCTGTTCTGTGACTCCCGTGACATGTGGGACATGCCCTTCCGAGCACATCCCCGGTGAGATCCTCCTCAGATCAGGCTGGCATCCCCGGATACAACAAAAGACAAAAATACCCAATGCTACATCCAATGTGACAATATACATAGTTAAATACTTCAATGTTCGTATTCTCATGAGTAAGGGTCATTTAGTTAAACCCATTGGCCAAATCGTTATAAGGCTGCAGCCACATCACGGCATGCCCAGTATGCAGAACCTAACACTACCTGGTAAAATCCTCATTTACCTCTGCTGTGGAGGGAGAATGGTCTCAATAGACCTGTCCTGTCCTGCACAGGTACATGAAAAAAACTGCTACTTAAAAAATGGGGTGGGGTGAGCTTAATTAAGCTTTTCATTTTCAACTGGTATCAGTTGTGTGGAGGTTAGTGGCCCCTCCTCCGAGGGTTTAAGCTGGGCAAATATTTATGCGTGCGTGCTGTATATACAGAGGGTAGCAAGCTTTATTTAAAACTACTGATAACATAGGTTATCATTTTATAATGCAGAATGTCAGAGTTTTCATAGGATTCACATGAAAAGGGAATGATCTCGGGAACCAGAGGATCCCCGTACAGTATCTAGGTATATAGCATGATTCAGCTCCAGAAAACCCCTCAGTTCTGAAAGTTTATATTCTCAGGAAACACAGTGGTCCTATTTTGGGAGATCCTCAATAAAAGTTGCGGGAATTTAACAGGAATGAATACAATGTTTTCTTTACATTATTCTCTTGTTTATTTATAAGTAAGTAGTGATAAGATCTTGTAGAAGTAATATCTTCTGCTTGCTTTGGTAACTGAGAGCACTATTTGTATTCTCAGCGAAGACGGTACAGTATATGTATTGCAAAGTTTATGATATAGTTACGAATATAGAGAGTGACTGATGACATTTGTTCCAGGAGAACATTTGAAGTTTCACGAATTCGAATCTAAGGGGATCATTTATCAAACTTTCCCAGCTGCAAAACTATGCAAAGTAGTGCAAAAACAATACAATACAACTGGTGTTCCCAGCACCCCAAAAGAATGACTGCAAGACGTGGTATATGTCAAATGATAACTTGTATTTATCAAAGAAGAAAATTGCATTAGTTTCACTGGGATGGCTTTTTTCTGATTGATCTGCAGAAGTATTTTTTACCTAGTTTTGCAGCTGGTATGTATAGTAGTCCCTTAAGGGGCTTATTAAATATAGTCCAAAGCGGCCATTTGGGCTGTTTTCTGCCAAATAACCCCTTTGACAACAATGTTGGTTTTCGGTCAAAATTATATAATAATAAACTCATAAGTATTTAAGAAAAAGTACAAAAATTATAGTAACCCTATTGGTAGTGGGGTGGGGGTGGAAGGGGGGATGGGTGTAGATTTAGTGAACACTGACCTGCCTTTTAGTGCACCAACATGATAGCCTTCATAGATACAGATATAGTGATGCTAATGTACAGAAATAT
Source organism: Ascaphus truei (assembly GCF_040206685.1). Taxonomy (NCBI): domain Eukaryota; kingdom Metazoa; phylum Chordata; class Amphibia; order Anura; family Ascaphidae; genus Ascaphus; species Ascaphus truei. The sequence goes on along the minus strand of NC_134492.1, from coordinate 40,848,694 downwards.
TAATGTATTGTAAGCTAAACTATATCTCTGAATAACTATCATGTATATAAACACACTGACGGACAGCACTCTAGACCGAAATAGTATTGATAAAGTGCAGTGTGCGCGGAGCGAAGTGGGCCCAAACAACCCCACTGCAAATCATAGAAACCTCAGAGTAGGCTCCAGCACACGTAAAGAGACACGTAAAGAGATTTCTGCTTTGCTTGCTGTTGCTTGCATTATTCTGTGACTTTTTTTGCTTTGCTTGCATTTGTGTCTCTCACAGGGGGGACATGGATTAAGGGAAGTATCTTGAGGTCTCGTTGGACCCAAGAGAACGGGCCAGAAGAAAGGGTGTCTACCCTGAAACGTTGCCCCTCTTATCCTACCCCATTGTCTTTATATGTTGTGCTGTTGTCCTCTCTCCATACCCTCATTTGTACCCCACACTTCCCTTCCCCCTTATATCTTGTTTCCCCTTATTTGTGTGATAATTAGAGCTGTATACTTGCATTAGTAGTCAGTTAGCATTTCCAATTTTGTATATTAATTTGCTGTTTACGTGATTACATTTGTGGCTTATTCGGAGACTCTCTACGTTTGTGTATCTATCTTAAGTGTGCTGGAGCCTACTCTGGGGTAACTATCATGTATAGTACATTGGAGATATATTAAGGAAAACTGTTGAAAGTATTTGAAGCAGTATTATTATTTTTACCTAACACTTTTAATTACTTTTCATTTATGTGCCAAGATGTAATACATTTTGTATATGGTCTTTATCATTACCTCTAATAGATTTTTTAGCCAACACCCAATGGTAAATGATGACCTCCCAAATCGCATTATTGCCGGCACGGTTCTGATGAAGTCCAACGTGAAAATGTTTACCGAGACAGATGCCATTTTTGAAGATGGGACCGTGGAGAAGAACATTGATGTTGTTGTTTTTGCCACGGGTTACACCTTTACCTTTCCTTTCTGTGAGGAATTAAGAGTCCAAAACAACAAGGTCTCCTTGTTTAAATACATTTTCCCGCCTGAGCTGGAGAAACCAACACTGGCTGTCATTGGCTTGATACAACCTCTTGGGGCCATTATGCCCATCTCGGAGCTTCAGGCTCGCCTGGCCACTAGAGTCTTTAAAGGTAAGGCTGCTGAGCTTGTACTTATATTTTATATTTACTTACAGTAGGTAAAGGGATTTTCCCAAGATCACCAATCACTGTAAGAACGTTAAGACTGTATGCAGAGTAACAATTAAGCTACTGGTCGCCACCTTCAGTTAGTTATATTCACGCTGAACAAGACTATATATTAATATATTATATTATTAATACTATATATGAATATACTATGCTATTAATTTATACCATAAATGAATATATTATTAATTTATTGCAGGGATATTCAGTATCTGCACTATAGATTGCCAGACTTTGCAAGTGCTCTCCACGGACATCTTAGATAAAGCAGTGGCAAACAGCTTACCACCGGCAGTACAGAAACACAGTGCTGTATACGTAGTGACACTATGCTAGCAATCACTGCTCTCTGATACATGCACACTTAGCAAAGAAGCAGTTTTTAATTGGCTATTACTGACAACCAGGATTTCCCCTTCCACCATTGAGTGATTACCTCACCCGGGGTTGCCACCTCCTGTTCAATGATTATACGGAGACTTTTAAAAAAAAAAAAAAAGGTTTTTATTTATATATTTAACGGTCTCACCTTTTCCAGCGGCGGCGGCGGCGGCGGCGGCGGCATCATCCAGTGGCATCTCCCCCTGCATGGTCCCTACAACATGGCTCCGTGACATGAAATGGGGTCGTGTTGCCATGACAACAGAACGTCACGTGACATCCATCACGTTGCCATGACAACTTGTGTGCCTAACTAAATGGCGGCTTAATGTCCCGTGTCACGCGGGCCAATAGGAAGCCGTGACATCATCCCTTGCAGCTTCCTATTGGCCGCATGACCTGGACATTTAAACTGCACCTACCTACAGAGTTACTGTATCACGGGTAGCAGGGGGTCCAGGGAGCGGAAATCAACACAGTTCAGCTCAGGAGACTCCCTACTTCAAACCTTTAATAACAAAAATGTAAAAAAAAAAATCATGCAGCGCTACATGTTTTGCTGCTTGAAAGAGGCTGTCCATGATACTGCTGCGGCACAGTTTATTCGAGCATTTGCCCGTTCTGTGCCGCAGCAGTAGCCTGGCGCGCGCCCGAGTGTGACGGGCGCGCGCCGAAGCAGCGGAAGAGCGCCCTCCGATCGGGGCGCTCTCCCTACCGCTGCCGGGTCCGCCGGGTCCCCCGGAACCCCCTGCCGCTGTCCCGCGATCGCGGGACACCAGGGCTCCCTCGGGGAGCCCCTGGACACGCGTGCAGGGGGCGCACGCTCCCGATGACGCGTGACCGCGTGTCTATGACGCGCGGCACGCCGAGGGGCGGCCACTAGCAAGCCGGGAGATTTCCCGGCTTGCGGTACCGACCACACTTCAATAAAGTGTGTCGGTAGTGTAGGACCAAAATGAACTAATAGAAGTGACATTTTTCATAAGTCAAATATACTGTAGGTGATTGGCACCATTTAAATTATTTCAAAAAGTATGGGTGATAGGCAGCACACCACTGAACCGTGTTGAAGTGTTAAGAGGAAAAAGCTGCACAGGTGCACCCCTCCTATCACCACATTTAAATAATGTATTTTAACTTTTCATGTCTCTATAGTAACCAAATTCTTTGAGTGTTTTTTATGATCTTTACCTAATCTCTGCGACTGTTGGTAAATTGTGGAAAACAAGGAAAAGAATCCCAAAAGGATGCACTCAATTGTAAGGAACTCAAAATAAATAAAAAAAAAAATTTTTTACACCACTGTACACACCAAAGCTACAGCGACCAACAATCTTCTGCTGGCATCAAGCCACCACCCTAGGCCCCTCATACAGGGGATCCCAACGGGACAGTTCCTACGGGTTAGACGGAACTGCTCGACATCCACAGATTTTGAGAAACAGTCAGCAATAATGAAAAACAAATTCCTAAATAGGGAGTACAGTCGATCCTGTGTTAATAAGGCCTATAAATGGGCAAAACGCACAGATAGACGAACACTCTTGTATTCCAAAAAAACAGAAAGTGAGGGTACACAGGTTATAAGGGTAATTGGAACCTTCAATAAACAATGGAGAGAGATCAGGGATTCACTAAACAAACACTGGCACATCCTCATGGAGGATAAAGACCATAGTAAGGTGCTAAATCCCCATGCGTCCATCACATATAAACGCCCACACAATTTGGCAGACCACCTGGTACATAGCCATTACCAGAACCAAAGCAGCACAACATGGCTTGATTCCAACAAGGTAATGGGTACCTATAGATGTGGTGCATGCAAAGCATGTAAATATGTACACCCCTCTAAACAATTTAATGGATCACGTAATGATAAACACTATAACATGCGCAATTTCATAAATTGTAAAACAGAGGGAGTCATTTATCTCATAACATGCAAGTATGGGATAAAATATGTTGGTAAGACCACACGTGAACTCCGGAGGAGAATTTTGGAACACGTGAGCACAATCAATACCAAAAAAGATGTGCCCGTGGCCAGACACATTAATTCCTCTCATGGGGAGATGTTTCCAATTTATCTTTTCAGGGTATTGAGTCTGTGAAATTGGGGATACGTAAGGGCGATTTGGACATAGCCCTACTAAGAAGGGAGTCCCGATGGATTTACACCCTGGGGACTTTGTCTCCAGGGGGTCTCAACGAGGGTTTTGTCTATACCCCCTTTCTGTGAATCCGTTTCCACCACCCCTCCAATATGTCACTCAAATATCCAGACCTCACCACTTATTTGACTTTAAACATTCAGCCCCTTCTTACCCATACACGAGGGAGGCTGTCTGCTTGCATTAGAAAAAATAACACAACCACAGTTCTAAGCATTTATTATATGATCTTTGGAGTATGCCTGCTCCTACCCTCTCTTGAATTGTAATGCTGTTCACCATACATATCTTTTAAAACCCATACTAGGGTCAATAGAACCCGTTTTTATCAAGACTCCCTCCCAGCCCCTCTTACTCCTCCCCTCCCTACACGTCATTAAACACTGAGTCACGACGACGCTATTAGGTTGCTATGACAACCTGACAGGTTAAAAGGCTGCAGGGAGCCCTGACCCGCCCACCCCCGAAGAAGTTCCATTGGCAGGAACGAAACACGTGTCGGGTGAGACGTCCTCAGTGACGTCATCGGCGCGACCGACTAGCTGGTAGCACGGTCAGTTTGTTTTCACAGCGTGGAGCACCTTCTTTACCTAGCTAATTGTGATGTGGGCCAAATGTGGATCCCACTAGCTAGGCAGAGCACGAACACCTATACTGCTGTTTGGAGGATTCCTGTAGCAATTACTTTGTGTACCAGGTACCCGGTCAAACTGCCATCCATTTGTTTTAAGGGGTACGAGGGGTCTCTATTCCCACTGCTTCCGTTTATTGTGGCCCTTATGGTCATTGATACCCTCCACCAGGAAACTGGAAGACGGTGGGGAATTGCTTTAACTCACTGAGTACCTGCATGCAGCAGAACCCTATGCCTGAAAGAAATAGGCAAGAGTTAATATCGTTACCATGGCTATAAATGTCAGCAAACCCACCAAGTAATACAGCTTTCAGGGCCATTTGTACTGATCCACATCTCATTTGAAAGTAAAGTGGAACACCAGTATTGACTCTGACTGTGCACCTACCCCTTTATCTCTTTGATCTGAGTTTGGATGGGACTGTGTATACTCACCTGAGCAGATACCTATCCATATCACCTTGTCCACCAGACTATTACTACTCAGCCTTTTGTCTGGATCACTTAAAATAGTGTTCATATCCAGAAATAGGTTGGTAGTTAGTGCCCCATAAATAGCTGTGACAAACATGCGCCCTTCCAGTTAGGTTTTAAATGAAAATTTGTTTTGATATCATTAAAATTTATTTATTTTGAGTTCCTTACAAGTGAGTGCATCTTTTAGGATTCTTTTCCTTGTTTTCCAGTATACCCTTTGTCCCTGATAGCACCACTCCAGTCTCTACTCTCGTATGCCATTGACTGAGCAGGGTTAATTCCACTTCTCTCCCCTTTTCCCCCAGTTATTGTTGGTAAATTGTGGCATATTTATGAAAATTGTTGCTCTTGACCTTTATTTTCCTTTTCATGTTTTGTTTGAACTAATTATGTTGTCATCATTAGCTGCACCAATGAGGAAGAACAACAATGACCAAATAAGGTTTTGAATTACACGGACATGAAAAAATAGAAACGTTTTATATATATATACAGCTCAACCCCGTTATAACGTGATCCGTTAAACGCGAATCCGCTTATAACGCGATGCAAGTGTGGCTCCCAATTTTTGTATTTATGAATACTTTACAACACGATTGTTATGTTAAATACTTTATTGAACAATGCATACAATTGTACAGTATTTCTAACGCGATCCGCTTATAGCGCGATGTGATTCTTTGGACCCCAAGCACAGCATTATAAGGGGGTTGATCTGTATATAGTGATGTCTGCATCATGTCACAGTATATTTTAGTCCCATATTAAGGCCAGAAACATTGTATTTCTCTACACTGGGTTTATTTACAGGGTTATATTATACACTAACAGGCCATTTAAGTCAAAGCAAATCATAAAAAAGAACACCTACTTCTTCATAGGCGTCTAACTACACAGTAGCTGCAGCCCTCTCTAACGGTAACCGCCAGTTAAACTGCTCGTCGGCTCAAAACATGTACTAATATCTCTAAACAATATATACGTCTCTACACGTCAATATAGTGTTTATCTCTTATTTGTTTCTGTTGGGGGAGGCGAGAGTTCAGAGACTCGCTCTTCTCTATTGTTCCAATGTTATGGACAAGACAGCGCAGTCTCAGGCCCTTCATTCTTCTTTCTGGGATTAATACCCAGTCAGTCCCAGCAGACTCTGCGACCACCGTCCAGCGAGTGTAGGGGACTTTGTCAGCCTCTTCTTAGCTGGGGAGCTCTCTCTCCTCCTCCCTTCTCTGGGGAAAAGCAGTCTCTCTCTGAGCAAGCCATTTCCTGACTTTTAACTCCCTGTGCAATCAGGAGTCCAGTCTGCTCAAGTAGTTGCAGCTGTAGCAAGCTTCTACAGAGGACTTTAACCTCCTGCACACTGGAAAGTCCACTAGCCCCACTATTCCATGCCCTAGAGCACAGAGTTGTGATGACAGATACATGGTTACAAATACATAGTTACATTAACTGTCAAAGGTTATACATTATATAGAAGACATTGCATGTACATACACACACATACACACACACACACACACACATACAGTGGCGAGAAAAAGTTTGTGAACTCCTTTTGCACATATTTCAAACCTGAAATGTTAACAGATCTAAATACTTAAAATGGATAAAGATAACCTGATCAAACAAATGACACAAAAACATGATACTTTCTCAACATTTATTTATCCATGAATGATTCAACATTCAATATCCCTGTGTGGAAAAAGTATGTGAACCTTTAGATTTAGTACCTAGTGGCACCCCCTTGAGCAGCAATGACTTCATGTAAGCATTTCCTGTAACTGTGGTTTTGAGGAATTTTGGCCCATTCCTCCTTATACAACTGCTTGAACTCATGACCCACTTTGGTTCAGCTTCAGCTCACTGACGGACTGCCTGACATTTTCCTCTAGAATCTTCTGATATAATGCAAAATTCATGGTTGTGTCAATGACAGCAAACCGTCCAGGTCCTGAGGCAGCAAATCAGCCCCAAACCATCACACTCTGACCAACATGCTTGACGGTTGGATGAGGTTCTTCAGTTCGAACGCAGTGTTTGGTTTTCGCCATACAGTACATAATGTTTCTCATTGAGGGCAAAATGTTCTACCTTTGACTCGTCTGTCCGGAGAACAATGTTCCAGACGTCTTGTAAATCATCTATGTGCTCTTTGGCGAATTTCAGATGGGCAGCAGTATTCTTTTTAGAGCAGTGGTTTCGACCTAGCTATCCTTCCATGAACACCATTCAAGTTCAGTCCTTTTCTGATAGTTGAGTCATGAACACTCACATTAGCCAAGGCGCGAGTGGCTTGCAGATCCTTGGACGTTACTCTAGGGTTCTTTCTGACTTGCTGGATGATTTGCTAGTTTGTTCTTTGAGAGAGAATTTGGTAGGGCGACTGCTCCTTGGTAGAGTGATTGTAGTCTTTAACCTGTATGGTGAAGAGCAAACTCACAAAGTTCTTGATCTTTATATAGGGTGGGGCCTCCCAAACGCACCCCTTAAGATCTACCTAATTATTTAAACACCTGATTCTAATTATCCCCTTTTATGTAGCTGATAAAACCAGGGTTTCACATACTTTAGCAAATTGTAATTGACTTACTACTTGTTGGGTATATTAGTCAAAGTTCTACTGTATGATGTGTTCTTGTGTATTTTCAGGAGCAGAAGTGCTGCCATCTGCTAGTGCCATGAAGGAAAATATCAAGCAAAAGAAAGAAGAGATGGAAAACCGGTAATGTTTGTCATGTGATTGGAAATATGGTTAGAATTGCAGTACTCATAAAGTAGACAATATGATGAGGTAGCAAATTTGTGGAATAATAGGCACCAGGAACTTTTGTCATAGAACAGTCTTTTATTCAGGTCCCCTAGTTACTTAACTGTTCTGAGACCCAGGCTCCCCTTGCTCTCCTGTTCAGGATATCCCTCTGTATTATCCCTGAAATGCTAGTGCCATTGGATCTCCCAGCAGGTCCTGTACAAGTGACCCTAATATCTTTTGGCTGTGTGGGAACTGTCAATTCCCTGCCGCAGGATAGGACTGTTAATGCAGATCCACAATTAGAGGCGATCCGCCGGAACCCAGGAGTCCTCGATACTGAGGCCCTCTGTGGTGGCATGCCGTTTGCATACTTCAAAGCTTATATTTTACTCCCTTAATCTTCTAATAGGATCCTCACTTAATCCCCTTATTTACAACATAATAAACATAGGGGGCCTGGTCTGTGCTGTTACTTTATAAATATTACATATTCAGTCTCCCAGAGGCTCCTCTACTCTTGACTTCATGGAACCTAACCTTCTCAATATTTCCCCTCCCCTTATATACTCTCTGTGATGTCATGGTCCCTTGACAACACAGGGTGGGGCATGTTACACACTAACCATACTACTAAATTTTAGAGGGGAAGGAGGGATTACACAAGGTTTCACTTACTATGGATCATTGGCAATTTATTTTGAATTGTAGAAAGTAGACTGTGGGGCTTGGATGACAAAAGCACATGCAAATATATTTCTAAAGCTGAAGCCTGCAATTCTGGGGGCGTCAGTACGCCCCTCCCACAATCATCTTAAATAACCTTCTGCTCCTCAACTTGCTGCATTTGCCATTCATTATCCTCCACCCTCCCCTCTTCCATCAAACATTTTCTAAACCCAGTGCGGACCCTCTCTTAGGGCTTAACCCATATGTATGCTCAGGCCAAAGTTAGTTCCCATTCCAACTCGTCTCATTCCTCCTCAATCTACCATAGGGCACACACACAATTATAATGTATGTCAGAATGTGCAGCTTTACACATACATGTGGCAGAACGTACAGAAACATGAAGTCCCTGGGAACAATAACATATTTAAGTGATGTGATCTGTGGTAGTCACACAGAAATGGCACCTGGTCTCAGATATGTGGTATCCCACTTTAATGCTAATATTTTATTTGGTAAAGCCATCCCTCTTGCTATTTAATGAGAGCTGCATTTCTTACTCCAACAATCTTACATGTTTTAATGTTATATATGCTTGATCTTTGTCGTTGCCAGCTACGTGTGCAGCCAGCGTCACACTATACAAGTGGATTATATAGAATACATGGATGAACTTGCCACTTTGATAGGTGTAAAACCCAATCTGCAGACTTTGTTTCTTACTGACCCAAAACTAGCTTGGCACATATATTTTGGACCATGCACACCTTACCAGTACCGAGTGACTGGACCTGGAAAGTGGGCAGAAGCCAGGAAAGCCATCCTGACTCAATGGAAACGCTCTATGAAACCAATGAAAACACGGAAGATAGAAACATCTGATGACCACTCTATCGCACCTCTTCTCATTATAGGGTTAATGGTGCTCCTGGCTGCCATTGTCTTTTACTTTTGATTAGGAATTTGAAATGTAGCAAATAGACAATACAAGGCAGCAGTGTCACATAATATAACACTGCAGATAAGGGATGCAAGTTAATTATTGTGTTACCGCCTGCTTTAAGATGAGAGACGACATCTACAGCCGACTGGGTCTTCTTTTCACCATTATCTCTTAGCATACACTGCTTCCATTGCAGCCAGGGATTCTGGGAAATGACATGCAGATGAGCACACAGTTTGCTAAGAGATAATGGGGAACAGCAGGGTTACAGACCTGCCTGAGACATGTGAATGTGCTCACACGTGATATTTTTATTTGCTGTTCACTACAATATGAAATGTCGACATAGACAGAAGGTATAAGAAACCCTACAAGTGTGTCCCTTACAGCAGGGGCGTGCAAACTTTTTTTGCTGCGCCCCTCTGCCTCTTCTGCTCCAGAGGTGCGCCCCCCCTTACCTCGTGCGGCGTCAAATGACGCCGCAGGGTCATGTGACGTCACGTGACCCGCGACATCATTTCACGCGTGTGACATCACATGACCTGCCATGGACACGAGTTCTGACGCCGGCAGAGACAAGGTACGTTTAGAGTTGCAGGGGCCTCTCGCGATCCCCCAGCATTTAATCTAAATGCATGGGGGTAGAGCGCGGCTCCCCTGCAAAGCCGTGCCCCCCCCCCTAGATAATGGGGCGCACAACCCACTTTGCTCACCCCTGCCTTATTTAGTACCAATGAGAGAACATTGTGTTTTCTGTTAATGTTTCAGTAAATAAGCACATTACTTTTAATGGGAATAATTCTAAATGTTATTTTACTGCACTCTATGCCACTACTGATACTGTACTTTAAATTCCAGGATGAGGAAAGAGCACTTTCTGCTTCTCTCTCAATCTGTAATAGGGAAAAATCATAGCTGTGCCTTTTTCTAATCTACAGTAATCTTCTGCCGATTCTTTACATTTGTGGATTTGTAAAATACTGTATTTTTTGCTTTTCTCTGCATCGCCAAATACAGGGCAAAGCAGTAGCTTAAATATCTTTTATATAGACTTTAACATGTACTCAGCACTGTACAAAAGTGAAATATAACTGGAGCCACCGATGCAAAGATTTAGCAATTTAAGATCTTAGGCTCTATTTGATATGCTTGATGCCACTTTGCCATGTCGGGGAGATCTGAGCTCTTTTTAAAATGTCTCCTTGACCTGGAGATGCCTGAGATTAAAATACTGAACTCAGAACGCATATTCTACAGAAGTTCAGTCAAACAAATCATATAACAATGTGACATGATCCATTGAATGTGTGTCCGATCTCGGCTTTTGGTCATCGAATATAAGCAGTACTGTGTATTACATAAGCGGATATGTCCTACAATACATTCCAAAGACTTACAGAATCACAACTGGTTTGAGTGGAATCTAGAATATGTACAATAATGGAAATTTTGTTGTGCTCCCCCCCCCCCCCTCCCCAAAAACACATTTTGCCTTAAGAATATGAGGGAAATATATACTTAAAACGACCAATTAGTAATTAAAATGTACATAATTAAGACATTGGTCAACTGTAATTTTTTACTAAGTACTTTAAAAAAATAATTTGGCCATTAAAATGTTGCTTCAATCTCTATTTGAAGGTCTTATTGTTTTTGCAGGGAAGGGACATGCCCTGGGAATTAAAACCAGATGTACTTAGTTATCAAAGGTCAGACAGGCGTAAAAAAAAACTTGCAACTGCACAACTGTGCCGAGAAAAGGAGCCTTCTTAAACAACCAAGTCCATTGGTGAGTTTTAGGCGGAGAGATACTGTATTAACTCCCACTGGAAATAATCATGGTGCAGTGTTTACTGATGCTAGGTATATACAGTATGTATACTGTACTTTTCACCAACCTTTTCAGAAACAAAACATACAGCTAAAGTATTCAATATCTGCAGCAAAACTGAAGAATCCTTCACCTCTTATATAGTTTTTGTTCTCCTCTCCCACTTTGTACCCAGTGCCTCTCTAACTCATTTCCCACGATACGGTAAAGAAATCAAACCACGGTTTCTTTATTGGCAGCAATCCCGTGAATACAGTATCCAAGGGAAGGACGACCATGGAAACCCGCAGCTGCAGAAAACATTACAGGCAACATGTGTATTTTTACATTACCTTAGTGGTTCCCAGTCTTGAAACGGCCTCCTAAAAAAAAAAGAAAAGCATTTGGTTTGCCTGTGGGGCCCCATTCTGCAGTATGTGCACAAAGAAAGACTCCAAGATTTGAGGGTTGGAACCTCCTGAAAATTCATATTTAAAAGGATAAAAATGGGCGATCTTCTGAACTCCGGTGCGTTTGTTATTCAAGGGTTAATTTATCCAAAGTCTCCAGGCTGCAAAACTGTGGCAAACCCCCTCCACCAAATTTACAAAGGAAAAACATTTCAAGTGAAACCATTAGGGTTATGTCCTTTTGATAAACCTTTGTGCATTATTTTTGCACCCGTTTTGCAGCTTGGAGACTGATAAATAACCCCCTCTTTCTTTACCACTTTCTGTATCTCCCACTGCCTGTGTGCCTCTTGTCTCTCCGGGCTCCTCTTGTAAGTCTCCCAAAGGGGGAGAGGGGTACAGTCCCCCAGAATGGAAAACAATGAAACAATGGTTTAGCTTAAGGCTGAGTCCATAGGCCACTTCAGCCGTGCGGAGGTGCACGGAGGCTGAGGGAAAGCGAGTGCTTTCCTGGCCTTAGTCCGCGTGCCGCCTGGGGGCGGGCCAGTGACGTCACAGAGCTGGATCACCCTCATTGGGTGAACCGCTCACGTGACCGGCCCGCCGCTTCTCTCAGCGCGCAAATTTAAATTGGATTGTCGGCTACGCTTCCGCACGCCTGCGGATGCGTGCACAAGCCCCTGCTAAAGCCGCTTTCATTGCGGCTGCAGATTTTGAAAATGAAAAACCGGGACACATAAAAATTATTAATACAATAAATTACATTATTAAAAAGTGAATATTATAGAGCTGGCCTAGCCGTATGGGTGGCTACAGCAATTGACCGGGGGGTGCGGCCCCCCCCCCCCCAGCTGGTCTGGTGGTCGCGAGCGCGATCGGGCAGGCAGTTGGGGCGGTTGGTTTTTTAAATTAGAGCCAAGGAACAAGCAACTGTCACTTGTTCCTTGGCGTTGGAACTGTTTAGTTTAGGGGTGTGTAGGGAGGCACCCACGACAGACATGAGGCAACCTTATAAGGGGCATTTAGTTGAGCGCATGGGTACACCCACGCCAGAAGCAGCATCACCTTCAGTTGGCCCATTGAATTCACAGTGCTGGACGCAGCCATGTTGGCAGGGTCCCGACAGGGGGTTATCATCGCCACCAGGGACAAACAAAGAGAAGTTGGGGGTGGAGCCCTCTCGAGCTCTCTCAGAAAACAGTGCGGGACATGGGCACAAGCGGCGCCAGCTTCTGCATCAGTCGGGTCCCGACAGGCGGTTCACATCGCCGCCGGGGACTAGTACAGTATAGATTAGTGGGGTGCTGGGCAAAAGAGCTGGGATGTGCGCGAGTAGCCTAGGAGAAATCAACAAGGCAAGGGAAAGAAATTAACAAAAGGTGGGGAGCTTGACAAGACCTTGCGGGGGCGGGTTGTTTTTCAACCACAGTCCAACCAAGAGATAAGCAGAGGGTTAAGGAGGAAGTGGTTCCATTTGTTGGTTGACAAGTTTGAAGTGCAGGTGGGAGGTGAGGAGGTCAGTGCAAGGTTGGCGTAGATTCCGTGGTAATTTGGATCGTGGGGGACTCAATGGTACACTGGGCTGGGAAGAGGGCGAATCAGCGCCCCTACGGAAAGAATTCAGGTTTGAGTATGGAGCAGGTGGAGGTAACGTGGTGGGGGATGAGAGGGATGCGGTGGGGACAGCTTTTTCCGCTGCTAATTTCTAGGGCCAGGGGTAGGAGGGCACCGGACATCATCATTATTCATGTTGGGGGTAATGATGTGGCAAAATTGCGGTCGATTGATTTATTCCAGCAGATTAAGCAAGATTTGGCGCGTATGTTAACGTTTTGGCCAGGGGTGCAATTAGTTTGGTCCGAGATAATATGCAGGTTGGTTTGGAGGGGTGCGCGTATCCCGGGGAGAGTTAACAAGACGCGGAAGAGGTTAAACAGGAAGGTGGGGAATTTCTTGGTTCAATGTGGGGGCTGGGTCATTAGGCACCCGCAGTTCAGTTTTAAATTGGGTGGCTGGTTTAGGGAGGATGGGGTACAGTTGTCAGATGTTGGGGTGGACATGTTTAATAATGATTTACAGGAAGGATTGGAAGAGGTCATAGGAGTATGGCGGTACGGGTCTGATTTAAGGGGGTTAAACAGGCCCGTTGGTGGCGGCAGTTGGGGGAGGGGGGGGTAGGTGCTTGTCCCCCCAGAAGTGGCTCGGGGCTGGTAACCGGGGGGGTTTGAAGCGAGGGGGCAGGTCACCGGGACGTACTTCCGGGTGCCCCCTTTGCGTTGCCCAGCTCTGAGCATCCTGGCGCGGACAGGTGGTACGCTATCCCCATTTGTGTTTAATAAATAAGCCGCGGCCTTTTACCTCCATAAATGTGTCCTCTCGTTATTTGTATGTTTTATGTAGAGGGTAATAGGAGAGGGGGGGGAAAGCTCGCGCCTCCTTGGTCATAGAGCTGGCCTAGCCTGTATGGGTGGCTACAGCAATTGACCGGGGGTGCGCCCCCCCCCCCCCCCCCCAGCTGGTCTGGTGGTCGCGAGCGCGATCGGGGAGTCAGTTGGGACGGTTGAGTTTCAAATTAGAGCCAAGGAACAAGCAACTGTCACTTGTTCCTTGGCGTTGGAGCAGTCTCCCACCCACCCATCCCTTTGAGTTAAGTTAATTTAAAAAAAAAATTTGTTTTCAGTGTTAACATTTCTTTATTTTGCAGATAAGTAAGAGAATATTTGAAACAAGGAAGAAAAGATTATGATGGAGGGGTCAGTGGACCAATTGCTTTGTCGCGGCGGCAGTTGGGGGGGGTAGGTGCTTGTCCCCCCAGAAGTGGCTCGGGGCTGGTAACCGGGGGGTTTGAAGCGAGGGGGCAGGTCACCGGGACGTACTTCCGGGTGCCCCCTTTGCGTTGCCCAGCTCTGAGCATCCTGGCGCGGACAGGTGGTACGCTATCCCCATTTGTGTTTAATAAATAAGCCGCGGCCTTTTACCTCCATAAATGTGTCCTCTCGTTATTTGTATGTGTTATGTAGAGGGTAATAGGAGAGGGGGGGGGGGAAGCTCGCGCCTCCTTGGTCATAATGATATTTATCTAAAAGTGTCACAATTGATGCTGTATTATTCCTTCTACCTCTTACATTCTCTCTCTACCTTCTCCCCCATTCCCTATATCCCTCCCCTCCCCCATTTTCTCTCACCCTCCCCCCCCCATTTTCTCTCACCCCCACCAGTCTCCCTCCCCCCCCCAGTTTCACTCCCTTCCTCCCCCCATTCTCTCTCCCTTTCCGTCCCCTTTGTTTCCCTTCCCTCCTCTCATTCTCTCCCCATCCCCCATTCTCTCTCTTCCTCCGCTCATCCATTTTCTCTCTCTCAATCCCCTCCTCTATTCTCTCCCTCGTCCATTCTCTCCCCGTCCATTCTCTCTACCCCCATTCTCTCTCTGACCTGCACAGACACACAGCCACTGATCTGCACAGACATACCTGCACAGCCACTGACCCGCACAGACCCCGACCCTGCACAGACCCTGACCCTGCAAAGACACTGACCCTGCACAGACACAGACCCTGCACAGACTCTGACCCTGCACAGATCCTGACCTTGCACAGACCCTGACCCTGCACAGACACACACTGCACACTGACTGACCCTGTCACACTGACCCTGACACAATCTGACCCTGCCCAGACGCACACTGACTCTCCCCAGACACAAACTGACCCTGCCCAGATGCACACTAACCCTGCCCAGACACACACTGACCCTGACACAATGACCCTGCACAGACACACACTGACATTGACCCTGCACTGAGACACACTGACACTGCACAGACACACAGAACCTGCACTGAGACACTGACCCTGTACTGAGACACTGACACATTGACCCTGCACTGAGACACTGACCCTGTACTGAGACACTGACACACTGACCCTGCACTGAGACATTGAGCCTACACGGACCCTACACTGACACCAGCTCTGAGGAGCAGCTGCGGGGGGGGAGTGTCCTACCTTTCACTGTGGAGCTTGGTTGGGGGGGGGGAAAGCCATCGTGGTTAGGGGGTGGGGAGCCACCTCACTTCCGGTTGTCCGCTGTCATCAACCCCGCCCCCACCCTCTGCAGCTGCAGTCATACCGACGTCTGCTCTCCTCCTTGCATTCTTGCTCTCTGCTGCCCCCACCTTCTCTGGTCAAAGCCGGGACAGCCACATAAAAACGGGGCATTTTAAAGTATGTCGGGCCGCAGGGACAGACCTTAAAAAAACGGGACTGTCCCGACTAAACCGTGACATCTGGTCACCCTAGCTTAAGGGGAAGTCCGAAGCAGCATATACAAAATGTATATATATTAAAACGTATTGCTGTGATTTGCTTCTTTGAAAGATTCAGACACCCTTAACGTAACAATTTAACTTATTTGCACCCTTTTAAAAATGAATAGGTTACCCAAATCTCTGGGTCCACTGGGTTCAAACATATCAGCTACCTATGTGTATCTGTTTGACTAATGGTAACTTCATAATTACTAGACAAAACAAATGGACAAAACATAAGCAATTCACCTCATCCAGATAAAGTCATTAGAAGAAGATTTTAAAGATAAGTAGGGGACTTATTCACTAAGGTCAGTTAACTGCCATTGACCTCAATCGGGTGCATTAACCTGCAATGAATTTTGGCAAACAAGAACCTACAGTTTATGTTTTCTGATGGAAAGGTTAAAAGATTAAACAAGTATTAACAAATATATTTGTCTGATTTGTGTTTTAAAGGTGTCAATCGGCTTAATTCAATCGTCTGCACATGTCACTGTCTGTAGTTCACTTTGTTTTAGGAGTGACTGTCCTTTCAAAGTGAGTTTGAGTAAAAACAAAAACTGCAGTGAAATGATCAGTTGAGGACAGTTCAAAGGCCACACTAAAGCCTTTCACGGGTCAGATGAGGTCAATGGGCTGCACGTTGAAGATCCACTGTAGACTGTCCTTTATTTTCTTATAACCCCAGAAGGCTCCAGCTAATCGGTTCCATCATGTTACATGGATTGAAACAACAAAAATCACTGTTTGCTTAAAGTACAAATCAACCATTTATTTCATCCTATATCAGACTTCAAAGAACATGTATTGTTAAAAAGGAGCCTGCACTGTAAGTGGACTTTATCTTCCAGCAGTTACACGGATAGGAAATCACCACCCAGTCTAACGACATAGAATACTGGAGTTTTTATGTTTATTTAAGAGACTATTTTGGGACTACATTCCTTTGTCTGAATCAGATATGATCTAATAAGAAAATTACCTAATTTGTTTTGAACTAACTGTGAATAACTCCAAGTGGTTCCCAGTGATAAAAAGCTTCAGTTCTACCACACCGGCCAAAGTGAATACCTAATACATCGATGAAATGTTGGGCACACCGTTGTTTGAAAAAACAAAGTTTCATTATTGGATCACTAAAGCCAACAGTCCAAAAAGTAACTTCACTGGGGATTGTCAATTTCCATCCATAGCATACACTCTGTTTGGATTATCCATCAATAACTTGAATACAACTTTAATAACGTTATGCTCTTGAGAAATATTGATGTAAAGTAATGCTTTGGGGTATCTTAATGCATCACTGATTACCAGTGCTTTGCTAAAAATTGCACCATTTTTTCTATTTTAGATGAATATGAGCCCAAATATGCCACAAGTAAGTATTGAATATTCCATGATATGTGTTTTATTATTGTTCAGCTAACGGGTTACACAGTGAATATAACATACCGTAAACTTATGTAACGCCTGCTCGTGTCTGGTCTGACCCACCCAATCTTACATTGGCCCCTGTGGTCTATCCAGCCCCGTTACATGTCTGTGTATGGTGGTGCACCTGTAGGCAACAGGACTCCTGAGTCTCCCGCATGATGGTATTCGGGGATGTCAACAAGACAGGTAGCTGAGTGACGAGTCCTACTTACATCACGTGCAGCGCCTCCACCTCATCAGGATCTATGCGTATGCAGGTAGATGGTCCTGATGAGGAACTCCTTCTTGGTGGTGAGGGCCCCAGGAGAGTAATTGCAGACTCACACCTTGGGGTTCTTGGTAAACAAGCCATATTTATTGTGCGTGGTGATAAGGGCCAGCTGCCCCTCACAGTCCTTGTCTCAGCCGCACATTCTTCCGTGATTCCCTTTAAAAGGTATGCCCTCCCAATGGAGTGGGATTCCCTCTCCCCGTAGGGAGATCACCCCTGTGCCAGGTCCCTGGACACAGTTGGCCTTCTCTGGCTTGATATAAATTGATGCCACTAGTTACTGCACTAGTGGGCACCTTTAACTTGCTGCTTCACCTTGCACCATCAACTCGCAGCAACCACACGCACTAACTTTAAGCAGTTCAGTGCCTTATATACCTCAGGAAACAGGCACATCTCTGATGTCACTAACTAGGGACTCAGAGCATGTAGCCACTCCCATCCATACATAGGGCACCTCACCAGGGTGTGAGGGCAAACCTCCATGATTACTGCTGGCATTCCAGTAACTTACCAGGTTTCTACTGCCAGCAGGAGAGATGACTGTAGACATTGTTATGCATGGCTACACTTACATATTAAAAATACCATTCTGAGTACTTTCACTTGTAGTCAAATTTGCTACATACAATGGGGGGTGGGAGGAATTCGAATTAGACTTTGACAAACCCTATGTAAACATGTTATTATAAGAGAAATATTTTATGATGAGTGATATGCTAACCCAACTAGGTGTACATGGGGAGAAAAACAAACACAGAGAAAGGAGTGTTTGTAAATTGTTATTAACCACTCCTAAATGAGGTGGCTTAGGCTCAGCTGAATTCTGGCCAGCCACTTAATCAGTATAATTGCTTGCAGAAATCACTAATACAGAGCTAAAAAGATATTACATATGTGGATACACTGGTGAGGGTGGGCACCCTTCAGCAGCAATCAGTGGGAAACGTAAAAAAGGTAGAAAAACAGGAACATGGCATAATATAATTTTAATAACAATAAAAAGAAGTAAATGGATGCACTCAAAAACAGCTTATTCACAAAACCATTAGTGAATAGCTTTCCAGCCTGATGTTGCTCCTTTTGGACCCAGCACACCCACGTCTGTCCTTTGTCTTTGACTTCTGGGGTTTCTTTGGGGTGTCCTTCACAGCTTCTCCTTAGTCTCTCTGAGTCGTGTGCTGCCTGGTGGCTTTCCTGGCTGTTGCACAGCTTGGTTTAGCCCTTTTGTGCCGTTCCTACTAGGGTATGTCACTGAGGAAGCGGTATGCGAAACGCGTTTGATGAACTTTGACCCCAGCCACCGCACTCCTTCAAACCGGCAGTCTGACCAATCAGCGAGCACCTTGACAGACCTTTGTTTCCCCGTTTATTTTTTTTATTGTTGCTTGTTTCAGTGGGGAAGGGGCACGTTTTTTTTTTTTTTAATGTCTCCTTATTTTGATTGTTGCATGTCTTCAATGTGTAGGGCCAGAGATGTGTAGAGGGGGAAATTGCTAACACTGGCCCTTTCCCTTTCCTGTCTCTGTGCTTGACAGCCCTCCTGCAGCACTGTGCTACCCCACAGGACTATGCTGGTCTCCTTACTGTGGGGTCACAGACCAGATGGCTCCACTACCACCCTGCAGCCAGAACCACCCTGCAGCCAGAACCACCCACCGACAGGGGAGGGGGGTCACCTAGAGATTCCATCAGCCTGCTGGATTTTTCGGCTGGTAGACCGAGGGGGAGGGGGGAGGGAGGAGGGAGGAAAAGCAGGTCTGCACACTCCACCAGCACTGCAGAGGAGCTCAAAATGGCCACCCCCTCTCTCACTTAATTCCCCCCTGTTGCACCAACCCTCGCCCCCAAGCGTCCTCGAGCAGTTCTTATTAAGCAGGGGGTTCCCCCAGTCGAGCGGTAGCCTTAATCTCCTGTGCAATGGGGGGGGGGGGGGAAGCAGTCCCCCTTGCTCCGGCACCTCCCGGCGTCCCGCCAACCCAAAATGGCTGCCCCACTTCTTTTGGTCCTTTGCTTTCTAATTCTGCTATTTATTTGGTATTTTTCTCTTTATTTCTGTGGGGTTTTTTTGGGTGTTTTGCTTTTTAATTATTTTTTGGGGGGTGTTTGCTTGTATATCCGGTACTTTTTTGGTGTTCACTTTTTAATTGTTGTTTATTTTTGGTGTGTTTCTTTTAGTGATTGTTTTGATTTCAAGTTATATTTTTGGTGGTTGTTAATTTTTTAGCTTGACCATTGACTGTCATCGTGATAAATCATGGCATTATGTACAGTACCAGTGTGCCAATTAATTTGTATTCTTGGCATTTGTAATGTGTTTTTTTCTGTGTAATGTGTTTTATTCTAGCCTGTTTTTTTTTTAGCTTGCCCATTTATTGCTATAGTGCAAAGCATGCCCATATTATATAGGGGTGGGTTGTTGGGGGTACAGGGGGTGGGTTGGTTGTGTATTGGTGGGTAGTATGTATTTTAATGTTTATTGGGGGTATAGGGATTGGGTGAAAGGGGTACTTGGCTCAGGGTGGGTGGATAGGCCTATCGGGTAGGTCGTGGGGGGGGGGGTTAACCCCATCATTACCATAGCAGGGCTTTACTCCTCCAGCAACCTTCCCAGTAGACCTAATCACCCACCCTGGGCCAAGTACCCCCTTCCCTCGCCCTCTGCCCCCAATAAACCATCTATTGTGCCTTAACCGGCACCCCATACAAGAGCCTGTATTTAGGGAAACATGGGTTTCCCGAGGCTGAAATCAACGCGGTTCAGCTCAGGAGACCCCCTGCTCACGTACACTATAAGTAAAAACAAAATTAAAGCACCTTCATTACCTAAGCGGCTAGCTGCTACGGTAATGATTTTGTAACATTTTTATTTGGGTTTTGATATTAGTGTGCGGGAGCAGGGGTCTTCTGAGGTGAACCGCATTGATTTCAGCCTCTGGGATCCCCTACTTCCCGAGATACTGGGGTATGGGGTGCCGGTATCCCCCTGCAGGATTTAAAGCCCCCGGTCACATGACGCGGGAGATTTAAACACACAGGGGATACCGGCACCCCATAATGGGGTCTGTATCTCAGGAAGTAGGGGGTCCCGAGGCTGAAATCAATGCGGTTCAGCTCTGGAGCCCCCCTGCTCACATACACTATTATTAAAATTAATATTTGAACTGTACGATCGCCTGTAAGAGCCGTGCATGGAGACGCAGCGTCTCCATGCAGCTCTTCCAGGCTGAATTTTTTCTATCAATTGCCGCGCTAAAGGATTTAGAGCGCGATAGAACTGCTAAAAAAAACTGGTCGTACAATAGTGCATTTCTTTAACGAACTTTAAAAAGATGGCGTTCATTCTTAGTGAATACCATTTTTACCCACATGTTTTCGTGTGCGATAAATCAGTGCAAAGTCGCACTGCAATGCACTGATTTTATCACTGCTTTGTGAATAGGCCCCAGAATGTCTTCCAGAAGTGTCAATTTGTCCTTTGACATTCTTCTGTTTTAAGTAACACGTTATTTGCACCTTAGTCTGATGGTTTAATTGTTATGCTATTGTCGCTTCTTAGATCTTTCAGATCCTTCCAGTTTGTTCCTGTGAAATTCGTGTCTGGTCTATCTTTAAGATTTGACAATTTTTCAATGAAGGGTTCATGTATTCATTAACTTCATTACTTGAAACTATCAGCCCTTATTATTCTTTTGTGGTGTCATAGTTACAGCATCATAGGCAACATTGTTACAGCATCATTTAGGCAAATGTCAAATTTCATGACACACTACTGCCAAAATAGCAGAATACATTTACTATTATGATGTCTGTATATAAAGAAAAACTTAGGTTCTCTCACTGGATTTATGTATCTGCCTCAGGTGCACAGCGATCATACAGGACACATGCTCCTAAAACAAGAAGGAGCCGGCACTCCGGAGGTCTTCATACAAAAAAAGAATTTGATTCCACACAGATCAATCTTTTGGTCAAACACACTGACTTTTGTCAAGATAAAGTGGTGTGCATACAATGCTCCTTATATATGTCTAAAGTGAACTGTTTTACATGACACAGGTGAAAGGGGCGTGACAAATCACCGCCCATAAAAGTGACATCATCAAGTTGTGTGGGTGTATCTAAGATCACACCAATAAACACAGTGATAAAGTTAACCCTATACACCTTAACCCTGTTAAAGATACCTGATTGCAAGCTGCATCAATCATGATCACATCCTCATAAGAATAGTGGGCTAAACTGGTGCATCGGTGACCTAAGAACAAACAGCTTAAAAAACTGACTGCTTAACAAAATTAAATATTTAAATCATTATTATACCCAATATATGAAAAAACATACTATACATGAAAAAAGATACCACATATGAACAAACATAGCATAAACACTGTGTCACCATTGTTGTTGAGGCAGAGCACAAGGTGAGGAGTGCTCTCTCTGCAGACGCAGGGAGTTCCAGGTCAAACCGCTAGATGGCGCACCTCCCCTGCAGTTCTGCTCTGAAACTAGTGATTCTACTACCAGTTAATGCAACGGTTTGGTGAACTTGAGAAATTCCAGGGACAGGTTCGCACAAAACGGTGCGAACAGGGTGAATCCCACCACTTCGCACGCCCCCGGGGACGGGAGAATTTCCAGAGGGGGTGTGGTGGCTACTTAAATTAAGTGCCGGGGGGACCGCGCGAGGCCTCTCGAGCTTCTCCTACCTGATCTTCTGCGACAAGTCTCCATAGTAACCAGTGTCAAATGACGACGCGGGGTAACGTGATGTCACGTTGCTTGGCAACGTGACGTCACATGACCCCGCAACGTCGTTTGACGCTGGAACCTTGCAGGAGGGAGGGGGGCGCAAACCGCACCCCTGTTATACACAATACATGAAAAAACATACTGTACATAAAAAAACATACCAAATAGGAACAAGCATAGCATAAACACTGTATCACCATTGTTGCTGACCATGTTGTCCAGATGTAGCTCCATGTAAATATAAAAAGTTGATACAAAAAATGGAAATAGCAAAAGTCTACATAAAATGTCATGTAGGGGAGGTGCAGCGATATAAACTCTGCCACTGTCAAGTATTGAAAAAATAATAATAAGAAGAACTGATTTAGAGGGAACAGCAATGATTCTAAAGAGAAACGTAATCCTTAAAGTGACAGTGTAATCACAAACAGACCATATTGAAGGAGCCATATTAAATAAAGCCATATGTGAAAAAGAGAGAAGTACTGATGTCTAGTGTTCACATTGAATTGTTGTATACTCTATCCTTCATATAAAATATATCCTAAGCACTGAACCTTGCTTTTACTGAGCTCAAGCCTCCACATTGATGACCAGAATATATATTTTTTTGTATAGGTTCCATTTTGTGCTTATACTGTAGGAATCAAAATGAATTGTGACAACGTAACCATAGTTTATGCCAGTCTTATGCTGTGCCATCTGTTCGCCTTACACTCATCTTAAAAAAGTACCTTAAATCACAAAGCCCTGTTAAAAGAGTATCCCCAGCATTTAATTTAAATGCCTTTGTTCGGGAAGCACGCGGGGCCTCTGTAACCCCCGCGACCCCCACAGAGAATCTCACCCCCCCAGTTTGCGCACCCCTGCCTTAAGTCACGTGACCACAAAGGTAATCCCGGACAGTACTATACATCATGTATATCCCTCTTGACCAGTGGTGTCAAATGGATTATGACACCATAACTATAGTTTATGGCAGTCTCATGCTGTGCCATCTGTTCACCTTAGACTTTCATCTTGTAGGATACTTTAAATCACGATGCTCTAAAAAAAAAAAAGTATTGGACAATACCTAAATGTTATAAAACTATTCTGTTTCCACAGGACTCACATAATTGGTATATTCTTTAAGTGTTTAGTAGCTCGAGTCACGTAACCACAACGGTAATCCCAGACAGTAGTGTGCATCATACATATTTCTCTTGACCAATGGCCTTCACATAGCTATATCTTCCCTGACTCCCTACAGTAGGTTCAGATTATCACTGTGCATTACACCCCCATCAACGTGGACAAATAAAAAGTAGTACTACTGACTGTAAAGGCATAATACCTAACATGCAACAATGAGCTAGTAAATATTATTTAATCTGACAGTTGGTTAATAAGTATATATGGATTCTGACCTACACACTAAATCATACACTTGTAGCATTCAATAAACCCTTGGACAACTATCGCAAAAAACAATGCAATTTAAATTTTTCATTTAACCCCAGTGGGGCAACGGTATCCAATCTGTACATCTATCTTGCCTCCCTATGTAAAAGGAGACTCGTCACATACCCCCTCTACTTGGGGCAGTCACATGCTCAATGATCATACGATATACTTCAAGGTTGATAATTTATGTTTTTCTTCAAAAAATGTTTTGACACTTGTTTGTTTGTGTAGCCATGTTTTTAAAATGGTATACAGTTCTCTCTAATGCTGGCAGTAAGCCTGGTAAATATACAGGATTGCCAGCATCAATCATGGAGGTTTGCCCTCACACACTGGTGAGGTGTCATATGTAGTCAAGGGGAGTGGCAACATGCTCTGAGTCCACTATTAGTGACATCAGAGATGTGGCTGTTTCCTAAAGTATATAAGACACAGCACTGCCCAAAGTTAGTGTTCAAGGTCAAGTGTATTAACTAGGAGTTCGAGAGAGTGGTTCTACAGCAAGTATTTGAAATAAGCAGACCTGCAGCAGTAAGGCTGGCAGGGCCTACACTGTGTCCAGGGACCTGGCACAGGTGGTGATCTCCCTGAGGGGAGGGGTGATCCAACTCCATTGGGAGGGCAGATCTTCTGAAAGGAGAGTGCTGTACAAGATGAGCGGCTGAGCTGTCTGCTGCGAGGGGCAGTGTGCCTATACCATCAATAAAGATGCCCTTGTTCACAAGAACCCCCATGTGTGAGTGTGAAGTTACTCCACAGAGGAAGGCACCACGGAGAAGTTCCTCATCAGAACCATCTCCTTGCGGACACAGAGATCCTGATGAGGTGGAGGCGCTGCACTGTATGTAGGTAGGACTCACGCACACTACCTCAGCGGCTTATCTGGGTTGACATTCCCCATAACACCATCATGCGGGAGACTCAGGAGTCCTGTTGCCAACAGGTGCACCACCAGACACTACCATGTAATGGGGACCGGTTAGACCACAGGGGCAAATCTGAGATTGGGTGGGTCAGGAGGGTCCAGAAAAAACGTTATATTTGTTTATTTGTTTCACTCCTAAGTAGTGCGAGATGGATACTCAAACGATGCTCGTTCATCCTTTCTTTAAATGTCCTCTCCGTCTTGCCCACATACACCAAGCTGCACTGACATGTAATGAGATATATTGTTGAAGATGTAGAACAAGTAATATGTTGCTTTATCGCTATCGTCTTCCCTGTGTGCGGATGCTTAAACTGTCCCCTCAGTTAATCCACTGCAACAAGTCAGGAAACAGGATGGGAGTGCCCGCTCAGCCTCCTAATACAGACTATGCTGGAGGGTGCACTAGGGGGTAAATATATGGGCAAAGAGAACAAAGTCCTTGATGCTCTTCAAAGCTGAAGAGTGGGCAAGGAACGAAAGCCCCCTATGTGACACGTTATGCAGGTCTTACACCCAAAGCACCCATTTCTCTAGAGACTAAGACGATTCAGAGGGAAATAACTTTCATATTTGTTGGTCGGGTCCCCCTTCACGAGTAAATCTTTAAGATTAGAATTCCTTTTGCATGCAAAAATAGGTTTAGCTTGTGTATAAGGAAAACGTTTTGTTTCTGTTTCTAAAATATGCCAATGTTTCATAAGCACCTTCTTTAGGTCTTTTGAAACCGTAGAAAACTTCTCTCTTTTTCACATATTGCTTTACAGTATTTAATATCGCCCCTTCAATATGGTCTGTTTGTGATTACACAGTTACTTAAGGAATATGTTTCTGTTCAGATCATTGCCCTCTAAATCATTTCTTATTATTATTTTTTCAATACTTGACAGTGGCTGAGTTTACATTGCTGTACCTCCCCTACTTGTAACTCCAATAGAATCAGAGGACATTGCGCTTATCTCTGAAGTGGGAATTTGTGAAACAGCAAGGACTAGACTAGGTACTTCCATGGAATCAGAGAACATTGTGCAGGTCTCTGAAGTGGATATCTGAGAATCCATAGTGGGGACATCAGGCTCTATGGGAGACTTTGTGGCAAGCGTCTTAGAATCAATTAACGAAACTGCAGGCATTACAGACATAACAGAGAAGACACCTTTTAAAACAAGAGTTTTAGCATTGGTGATAGGCATCTCACAGACTACAGGAGAGTCAGAGGGAAGGAAGTCTGGCTTTACTTCAGGAGTTATAGCAGTAGCACAGGTTAACACAGGAAGTGCTGGAGAATCCTTAGAAGCAGTAAGGGGAGACTCAGACCTTACTAAGGGATCAGAGACAGATAAGCTGATCTCTGAAATTATAGCGTGAGAGGCAGTAAAAGGGAACTAATTGCTGTAGGAGGTTTCAAGGAAACAGACAGGGTCAAAGGCAGGAATTACAAATGTCTGCGACACAGGAGGAAAAACATTGGGTGCAGCAAGAGTGTTAGAGACAGGGGAATCTGCGTGCTGATTCTTGGCTAAAGCCGATTCATGAGCATCACTTTCAACTGGGATCAATATTTCAGAAGAAGTCTCAGGGAACTCAGTAGTGGGAACTTTAGCTGGGACAGGGGGAAGAAAGCAATAAACTCGACAGGCTCAGCAACTTGAACCTCAGGGGAGGCATAAGGTGCAAGGTCTGCCTTTAAACCTAGGGGTTGAGAACTAGCAAGGGTTAAAGCAGGCAGTGCATGGGAATCAGAGGAAAGGGGATTTGACTTAGAAACTGGGGGCATAGACGGTTCATCTTCTGGCTCTAGGAAAGTAACATTGGCTTGGGGATTACAAGAATACACAAAGGGTGCCTCGAAGGGTTTACAAGTAGGGGTAGAAGCAGGCATAATATCAAAGTCAGAGAACTGAGAGGTTGAATCAAAACCAGGGGTCGTGGCAAACTCTTCTTTTGGCTTCAGAGATACAAAATCAGTTTGGCAATTTTCAGGAGAAGGAGGTACCCCCAAGGGTTTAGTAACAGGAATAGTAGCACAGGGGGACTGTCTAGCAACAGAGTAGCTGGCGAGGAGAGGGTCATGCTCTTTTATGTACTGGTCCAAAGATAGAGACAGTTCACGGAGCGTATTTTGAGCCTGTGCCAGTCTCACAGGATCCACGTTTTCCCAGGACACAGGGGAAGGAACACAGGAGACCAAGCTCTGTTTTAACTCTCTAAGGCGCTGGGCCTTAATAAGGAGTTCCTTATGGAGCTGTCTTTCAGATGGAGTTAGGCGTATAAACAGGGACTGGGTTCCAGGCGGGGGCAGTATTTCAAACAGGAATCGGTTTTCAGACAGCATTTCAGACAGGAACAGTCCTACCCTCACCAAAGCGGGGTCCTAGTTTGTGGGGCTGAGCATACTGTAACGGATGTGCTCGCCACAAACCGGGACTGGACCACGGGGATGAGTTGGGGATGTGAATACACCGACCTTAGACCTCCAAGCCGGTTCTGGGTTGCGCAGTCCGTAGTCAATCGTAGCCGGTTCGGGGCTGGAGAAGCATTGTAGCATACTATTTTTTTTTAATACAAGTTATCATTTGACATATACTGTACCCACGTCTTGTAGTCATTCTTTTGGAGTGCTGGGAACACCAGTTGTATTGTATTGTTTTTGCACTAGTTTGCACAGTTTTGCCGCTGGGAAAGTTTGATAAATGATCCCTTTAGTTTCTAATTCGTGAACCTTCAGATGATCTTCTGGAACTAATGTCATCAGTCACACTCTACATTGGTAACTATATCATAAACTTTGCAACACATCATCACTAAGAATACAAATAGGGCTCAGTTACCAAAACACCAACATAAAAGCATGCAGAAGATATTATTTCTACAAAATAACTTATCACTACTTACATATAAATAAACACGAGAATAATGTAAAGAAAACATTGTATTCATTCTTGTTAAATTCCCCCAACTTTTATTGTGGATCTCCCAAAATAGGACCACTGTGTTTCCTGAGAATATAAACTTTCATAATGGCAGGGGGGGGGGGGGGGGTTCCTGGAGCTGAATCATGCTATATACCTACAGTAGCTACTGTATGGCATCCTCTGGTTCCTGAGATAATTCCCTTTTTATGTGAATCCTTAGGAAACTCTGTGACATTCTGCATTATAAAATGATAACCTATGAAAAACTGATACCAGTTGAAAATTAAAAGTGTAACGGGTATCCCCCCACCCAATCGCATATATGGCGTATGTATGGGGAACCTATATGTTACCAGGTGTGGTGCAGCATACCTGTCAGGCTCACAGGGGGTCTGAGCCTCCGCTAGTGAGAGCCTGGGGTGAATCCTCTGGAACGATCTTCTAATTACAGCGCCTCCACCTGTGCAGGATTCTAGGAGTGTAGAATGTTCCGTACACAGGACCCACATATATGAACCACATACACCAAGGTATATATAACACAGGTTTACTATATGGGCAGATAAAACACAATACACATGCATCAACCATATGACATCAACAGCACATAACTTCAGTGTCACCCTGTAACACTACTAAGCAGAACTATCCACACACCTCGCAGGGCCTTAACCCCACACAGTATTCCCAAAGTCCTTGTACCCAAAGTCCCAAGAGTCCCACAACCCCACCCATGTGTGGGACAGCGCTGCCCACTAAGATGAAGTGTATAGGTGGTGCACTTGGTGACTTGGATAATACCTGCCCGGTGCTCCTGCTACCGGGTGTGCAGATGACCTTTGCTTCGAATCCCTTGCTCCAGGAGATGATCCAAGATGCCTCCACCTCAACGGTGCGTGGCTCCCGCATGGAGTGATCCACCTTTATAATGTCTCTTATCCTTGCTGACGCAGAGGATGTTATACCTTCACGCAATTCACCTTCACAGCAATTCACCTTCACAGCAATTGCCAGGATAGTTACGTTTCCTGGCTGGACCCTCACTTGTCTAGGTTCTACAGGACCCTGTCCCTAGTCTAAGGGGAGTCCCTGTAGTAACCACAAGCTGAGGTGAGTAGGGCCTAGCTGGGGCCTCAGGGGAGACTTCTGGCCTAGTGCATGAGGCTACTTTCCTCCCTGCACAAACGCACCCTCCCCTCTCTGTGTCCCAGCTCCTAACTGACAATCCCTGTCTTCACACAACATTGTTGCAACTTTGCAGCATGAGAATCTGTCAGCCTTATTGGCTGTCTGGCTGCCTGTGACCAGGGTAAAAGTGCAGTCCCCAGAGGCTGCTGGGAATTGTAGTCCTTGGTGGCTCTCTTTAACATTGAGGCCGCGTGCGCGCTGTGTAATGGCCACCGCCGCTGCTAACTGCGCATGTGCGAACTGGGGGATGTCCCTGACTATGGAGCGCCTCTTCTCACTCCCTGTAATGGCTGCTGTATCGCATCTGGGGCTATACTGCGCGTGCGTGAGCTTCCTCGCATGTGCGAACGCACACAAGATGGCAGCGCCCTGTAGCTGATGTCGCCGGGAGCCCCCGGTGACGCGATCACCCCTGCAACTGCCCTCACGCTGTCGCAGGTAAGAGAGAGAGAACAGAATGTCTGGGGAGCCAGAGGGGACCTGGCTACAAAAGCTTAATTAAGCTCACCCAACCCCATTTTTTAAGTAGCAGATTTTTTCATGTTCCTGTGCAGGACTGGTCTATTGAGAACATTCTCCCTCCACTGCAGAGGTAAATGAGAATTGTCACAGGTAGTGTTAGGACCTGCATACTGGTCATGCCGTGGAGTGGCTGCAGGCTTATAATGCTTTGGCAAAAGGGTTTAACTAAATGACCCTTATTCATGAGAATACTAACATTGAAGTATTTAACTATGTATTTTGTAACTTTGGATGTAGCATTGAGTATTTTTGGGTTATAATTTATTACATTGTTGACCTGGTAGATATGCATTTTGTAGAAAATAATTTATTACAGATGTAGAAGACGTTGCGTTACAGTGGGACACACAAAGCACCAGCGGGAGCAGATACCATTGTCTTTCTATTAGCCGCGTGCAAAAAAGGGATCGTGCTAACGTGTCATTGTGCCCACTAGTGCATGCCAACGGGTGCAGTAACATTTTGCTTCATCTGTACAGGTTATTCATAATTAACTAATAATATCCTAAGTAAAAATACTATTGCTTGTTATGACTTATGTATAAAGTAACAGCTGCCTATATTATATTTGATCTATACAATATACTATAAAATGTATTAACCTTTTATAAATGATTAAATTAAAAATATGTCAAAATAAACACATTGGTGGAGATGTATAATTTTCAACTTGTGCCCCTTTCTGTCAGTGTATCCATGTCTTTGCTTCAACGTTTTGCCATGTGCATCAGCTTGAGATTTGGGGGTTGTCAGTAGCTGGAGGTAGGGAGGAGTTCCATGATGCATAGAGTATAATGAGATGTATCAAACTGCGTAACTTTTTGATTTTGTATTATCATCAAAAAATCCATCAGGTCTGAGGTGTAAAACTTTCTGGACAACAATTTGCATCAAATGTAAAAAAAACTCTCAAAATTTGACTCAAACGCAATCAGAAAGTGGAGCAATGTGTCCAAATAAACATTATTTGCACGTTATTTGATTGATACACCACCCCCATTGGGTTTTGAATATAATACCAATCATGTCCAAATATGATTTCAGGGAACACCTTGTGGCCTCTCATGTAAACAAAGTCTTCCACTAAACGCAGTGTGAAAACTATTTAACTGGTTTGTTACATTTGATGCAGATGTAAACAGACAATAGTGTAGTGCTGTCAATTCCCATATTTCTTTGATATAAAGGTCTCTATGGGGTAAGTCCCATATACGCAGGCCAAGTGTACAGGCCCTTTTGAGATTGCAGCGGTGCACAGCAAGTAGGAGAGGGGACCAGCAGTGTGTGGGTTAAAAATACATTTATTTATAGCAACATGGTAACGGGGACAAACACTCTGAGTGTTTGTCCCCGTTACCATGTTGCTATAAATAAATGTATTTTTAACCCACACACTGCTGGTCCCCTCTCCTACTTGCTGTGCACCGCTGCAATCTCAGGATTTTTCTCTAGCAAGACAACCAAGCGTGATGCACGCATCCTATGAAGCTGCTATTTTGTGAGTATTGTTTTCCCCCTTATCCATGGGGATTTGCTGACCGGTAACAGTGTAACAGTGAGGATACCCTGCTCTGTGGAGTTCTACAAGAATAATGGTATGTTAACCCTTCAATTGACTCCATCTTATGGGCAGTTATACATTACAGAAGGATCACTGCTAATTATACACTGGGTCTAATACTCTATTTAGATTTATGTGCTTCTATTTCACCATGATATGTGGACTTTGCTGTTTTGAACTATGGATTTCTATTATGTCTGAATCGGATTGAGCACTGTAACTGGGACTTGTGCCCTAAACTACCTACAGGCCCTTTTGTACAGGTTGTCTTTGCTTTCCCTTTTTATTATGATCATAAATTTGACTGAAGTCTTCCACTTGTTTAATGTTACAGTACGTAGATGTAACCCCTTATATTTGCCCAGCAACATCAGAACACTGCCTCCTAGCAGGTTCCTCTCAAAGGACAGGTGACTATGCTAAGCCAGTAACAAGATTGGTGAAGGAGGGACTATGCGGAGAGCGGATCAGCAGAGAACCCAGTTGGCAGAGAAGCGGAGTAGGTGATGGATTGACAACAGTGGGGATCCCCCACGGAATCAGAGGAAACGTGGTACCTACTACATATCTTTGTGAAGTACAGGTCTGCAACTTACATTTCAGCACACGAGCTCCAATGAAATATCAGTAACACGCTGAACAGCCTGATCACCGAAGATTGGGAGGCCTATTATAGTGACTACATTACACATACATGTGCAATGTTTGGGTGAACTGGGATTTTATAATTTAAGTTGTATTTGGTATTTGGTGGTCCTAGTACTAAGGATAAAGTGGTTATACCTATTGATTCTATTCATAAACCTGATATATATATATATATATATATATATATATATATATATATATATATATATATATATATATATATATACAGTGTTCGACAAATCACCCAAAAATCTACTCGCCCAACCAAAAAATCTACTCACCACCTAGTCCCACCCACAACCCTGCCCCTAGTCCCGCCCCACCCCGCCCCTAGTCCCGCCCCCACCCCGCCCCTAGTCCCACCCCCAACCCGCTTTAAAATACAATATATAAATAAAAAACATTTAATAAATTCCTAGTCAGAACAACATTCGTTTTTGACAAATGTATTTATTGTATTACATTATACTACAATTAGTCCTTGTTACGTGTGTATGTGTGTGTGTGTGTGTGTGTGTGTGTGTGTGTGTGTGTGTGCGTGCGTGCGTGTGTGTGTGTGTGTAAATGTCGGATCTAGAATTCAAAGCCAGGTGTGAATGACTAGTTTCCTGAACCCCTTAACCAGTGTCTGGATGCCCCCGCTTCACAATATCTAAAGCAGCAATCCCACCTGGGATCTTACCTGATCCGCAGTCCCTCAATGTCCAGGTACCCTCATCCCCGCAATGTTATACATTGGAGGGGAGGTGTTCCTTACCTGTCTTCTGGGTTAGGGGGGGGGGGTTCCGATGTCTTCCGTGTGAAGCTTGAGTCAGATCTGGAAGAAAGCAGTATAGGGCAGTTAAGATTTCGGTGTAGTATAGGGCAGTTAAGATATATAGGGTAAATAAGAGATCCAGATCCAGAGTGTGAGTGACACAGAGAGAGAGTGTGGAGGAGAGAGAGAGAGAGTGTGGGGGAGAGAGAGAGTGTGGGGGAGAGAGAGAGAGAGTGTGGGGGAGAGAGAGAGAGAGAATGTGGGGGAGAGAGAGAGAGAGTGGGGAGGAGAGAGAGAGAGTGGGGGAGAGAGAGAGATAGAGAGAGAGAGTGGGGGAGAGAGAGAGATAGAGAGAGAGAGTGGGGGAGAGAGAGAGATAGAGAGAGAGTGTGGGAGAGAGAGATAGAGAGTGTGGGAGAGAGAGAGAGAGAGTGGGAGAGAGAGAGAGAGAGTGGGAGAGAGAGAGTGGGAAAGAGTGTGAGGGGAGAGAGGGCGGGGAGAGAGAGTGTGGGGGGAGAGAGTGTGGGGGGAGAGAGAGAGAGGGTGGGTGGAGAGAGAGAGAGTGTGGGGGGAGGGAGAGAGAGAGTGTGGGGGGATGGAGAGAGAGAGTGTGGGGAGAGAGAGAGAGTGTGGGGGAGAGAGAGAGAGTGTGTGGGGGGAGAGAGAGAGTGTGGGGGGAGAGAGAGAGAGAGTGTGGGGGGAGAGAGAGAGAGTGTGGGGGAGAGAGAGTGTGGGGGATACAGAGGGTGACACACACAGAGGGTGGGTGATACACACAGAGAGAGAGAGGCTGGGTGGGTGAGTGACTGGCTGGGGGAGTGACTGGCTGGCTGGGTGAGTGACTGGCTGGGTGAGTGACTGGCTGGGGCAGGGGCGACTGGCTGGGTGGGGCAGGGGTGACTGGCTGGGTGGGGCAGGGGTGACTGGCTGGGTGGGGCAGGGGTGACTGGCTGGGTGGGACAGGGGTGACTGGCTGGGTGGGACAGGGGTGACTGGCTGGGTGTGGCAGGGGTGACTGGCTGGGTGGGTGAGTGACTGACACTGACTTGGGCAGGGGTGACTGACACTGACTGGGGCAGGGGTGACTGACACTGACTGGGGCAGGGGTGACTGACACTGACTGGGGCAGGGGTGACTGACACTGACTGGGGCAGGGGTGACTGACACTGACTGGGGCAGGGGTGACTGACACTGACTGGGGGTGGGGGGTGACTGACACTGACTGGGGGTGGGAGGTGACTGACACTGACTGCGGGTGGGGGGTGACTGACACTGACTGGGGGTGGGGGGTGACTGACACTGACTGGGGGTGGGGGGTGACTGACACTGACTGGGGGTGGGGGGTGACTGACACTGACTGGGAGTGGGGGGTGACTGACACTGACTGGGGGTGGGGGGTGACTGACACTGACTGGGGGTGGGGGGTGACTGACACTGACTGGGGGTGGGGGGTGACTGACACTGACTGGGGGTGGGGGGTGACTGACACTGACTGGGGGTGGGGGGTGACTGACACTGACTGGGGGTGGGTGGTGACTGACACTGACTGGGGGTGGGGGTGACTGACACTGACTGGGGGTGGGGGGTGACTGACACTGACTGGGGTGGGGGGTGACTGACACTGACTGGGGGTGGGGGGGGTGACTGACACTGACTGGGGGTGGGGGTGACTGACACTGACTGGGGGTGGGGGGTGACTGACACTGACTGGGGGTGGGGGGTGACTGACACTGACTGGGGGTGGGGGGTGACTGACACTGACTGGGGGTGGGGGGTGACTGATTGGGGGGTACCTCTGGTGTCACACACATACTCCTATACACATTCTCCCATACACATTCTCCCATACACACACACAGACACACATTCTCCCATACACACACAGACACACACACAGACACACACACTCTACACATACAGGGGGGGGGAGGAAAGGCCGCGACCAGTACCACCACCACGCTCCTCCTCCACCCACCCGTGCCCATCTCCCGCTCGTGGGGGGGGGGCAGGCCGACATCCCCCCCCCCATACCTCACGCGGGCGTAGTGGAATCTTTAGGGAGGTGGCAGGCACGTTGCGAGGTGTCCCCCAGCGGGCGCCCCAGGGGACAGTCAGCCGCCGTGGCCGCCACTGCCCTGCTCCCCTCGACGGCATGAAGCTTGTGGTCGAGCGGGTTGAGCGGGCAGACGGGCAGACCGGCACCCCCCCCCCACCTCATGCTGCGCCGTCATGAAGATAGCCGGGCACACTCTCCCATGCACACACACACACACCCATGCATACACACAGACACACACACGACGGGGAAGAAGAGGAAAGGCCGCGCGACCACCACCACTGCCCCCCCCCCCCGTGACCATCTCCAACCCCGTGCGGGGATCGGCGGGGACAGGGACAGAAGGGGGGACACCCCACTACCATCTCCTGCCCCGCGGGGGGATCGGCAGGAAGTCGGGGTAAGCGGGGACAGGGACAGAAGGGGGGACACCCCACTACCATCTCCTGCCCCGCGCTGGGATCGGCGGGAAGCCGGGTAAGCGGGGAGGAGGCTTGCAGGAGGCAGGGAAGGAGCAGAGGGGCCGCAGCATGCAGAGATTGGAGAGTACTTACTCTCCAATAGATCTCCGGCCAGAAAGAATGGCCGTTCGTTGGGGGCGGGCTCATATAGAGCCTGGCCGCGCGCCCACAAAGCCTGGGAGCGCGTGCCAATCAGCAATCAGGTAGGTGGAGTTTTTTTTGTTTTTTTCAGCGCGAGCGCGGGAAATTTGAGCGCAAGCAGGGAAATTTGAGCGGGAGCAGGGAAATTTGAGCGCGAGCAGGGAAATTTAAAAAAACAAGCACGTGTTCTGCTTGGGCCAATATTTACTCGCCCGGGGGTTAAATCCACACGCCCCGGGCGTGTAAATATATAGGATTGTCGAACACTGTATATATATATATATATATATATATATACACAGTATATATACTGTATATATACTGTATATCCTGGTGTGGTGTCTGCTTTTACTGGCCGCGCACATGTATGGTGGCCAATATAATTATGTAGACTTAGGCTCCCACCTCATTGTCCGAGGTATTGTATAAATAAAGAGGGGTTACATAGATTAATGATAGAATATAAGGTACTACCTGCGGAAGGGGCTTTCTGTTCTCTGATACGAGGTGCACCTGGTCTCTTGTTTTTACTAAATGGTCTGAGTAGACATTTTCGTTTGATGTGTACAGTCAACCTCTTTTTTGTTATATAGAAAATGTGGTGAGAAGAACAAACATTTAGGGCGATTGACACTGGCAACCAATGCTTTTTGTCACTGTTATATACAACTTGTTCCTTTTTACAGCCTTCACTAGTAGGAAACCCAACAGGGAACTGCACAGCAAACTATTATGCAATGTGTTTGCTTTTAACAAATATTTACTGCACCAGATGTTTGTTCTCTGTCAGGTTTGCCTGTAGGAGTTTGTGCAATGTCTATATTCGCAGTATATCTGCACATTTTCAGCCCGATTTCTGTTTTTCGGGAGCACAACTGCATGGGATCCAGTTTCCCCACCAAACTGGGTCTGGATATTAAACACTGCAGTGAGAAGCCCATGGCAGTGAGGTCACTGAGCTTTGGCAAACAGGCTACTGCCGCGGTCCTGCAGGACCTATGTCAGTCTACATAGGTATGTGTACTTGAACCAGTTAACTCTTTAAGTGCTCAAACGACTTAAGAGACTCCAGGCTTTCAAAATAATACAATATATTATTAGCCCTCTTGTTGAGACATAATTATTCAATTACCCAAACTAATTATTTCAGTGAGAGAGAACTGACCTGGGAAGGAGTCCAAAGGGAGATAGGCATCTGTGTGATGACCAGTGCAAACAAGGACAGCATCAAAAGTGTCCGTCTCCTGACAGCCTTCCTTTTCTGTGACAATATCCCATTGTCCTGTCGTGGTAAAGTCTGGGCTCTTCTTAATGCTGACAACTGTGGTCTGAAATAGAAATAACGTACCATGTTATTAAAGCCTATTTAGGACATCTTTAATCCTGTCTTCAACACATCTATTGCTGTGTGCATATTTTAGTAATTTCATATGCTAACTACTGAGAATGGGAGCTGTCTGATTACAAATAACATGTGTCTTCTGTGCCTCACATGTGCTAATTGAGCAGTGTCTGGGCAGAACTTAATTGAGTCTGGTGACTTCTTAGTAATATAAGAATACATTGTAGCTGCTGAGTTACACTTACTGAAGAATTGATTTGAAACTGAAAGGCAGCCATTTAGTGAACCATTTGAAACGGGATTCTGTTGATATATCACGGGAGAAACAATCAATCGCCAGCTTAGGTAATTAGTTTTCAAATAAAGGTAATCAAATTCTGCATACATATATATATATATATATATATATATATATATATATATATATATATATATATATATATATATATATCTATACACACAAAAAATAATGCTGGATGCACACAAACAAAGAGCCACAGACCAAAAATAATGAATAATATATACTTATCAGAAATCCAGATGCTTGCAGACAGACGGGGAACACCAACCAGTCTAATAGATTAAAAAAAACATGAAGTCCGCAGCATACCTCAATAGAAAAAGGATTATTTCATCTCAATAAATCATCAGGCAATTGCCAAAACTCCAGAGCGATGTCGCTATATATACACACATACACAGCTGAACCCCCTTATAACGCGGTACTCGAGGTCCACAGAATGATACCGCGTTGTAACTGGGATCGTGTTTTTTTTTTTTAAATGGCCACCGCGATCGGGACTGCAGGGTGCAGGGGATCTGACAACATGGGTCAACCATGGGGGGGAGGGGAGGGGTATGTAATCGCAAACTCCTCTGCACACATGGCTGTTAACCCCTTCTCTGCCCCTTTTTTTAACTTTGAAAACGGGAGCCAAGCCCAGACCGCGTTATAAGTGGATCCGCGTTGTAGCGGGTCACGCTATAACGGGGTTGAATTGTATATATATACGTCTTCTTGAGTCTGTGATAGAAACTCTCCTCCTTTCCAGAGCAGATCAAATTCAGTATCTAGGGCCAGTAGGTGTTCTGTTGTCCACTTTTTCCATTCCTGTTCAACTCCCTGTTAAACTCCCTGTTAAAGAGGCAATCCAAGCAGCTTTATATATATATATATATATATATATATATATATATATATATATATATATATATATATATATATATATATATATATATATATATATATATATATCAAATGTAAATATACTGTATGCTCATTTGCATGTCTTATGCAGGTCTGCAATCCCGCCTTTCACTATTATCACCCAGCACACAGCACTTCCACTGCAGCATGGGATTCTGGGAAATGACATGCAAATAAGCACACAGTGCCACTTTTTGCTTCAAAAACCATTTTATACATGGTCCCCTATAGGCTTAAGCTTGCTGCATGGTCATATATATATATATATATATATATATATATATATATATATATATATATATATATATACTGGCAGAATTATATTTGTCACGTACACAATAAACTTCCCTTTATAATGATATAAACTTTTTATGATGTACCATTCCTATTTGGAGCCTACATTTTTATTTCTAATACAGTTTTACTTTGTTTTTTTTACGGACATGCCACTATAATAAATGAATTAGGTTCATCAAATCAACTTCTTATGCAATAATTGTTTGTCTCACAGGATTCTTTTCATTCTAATATCACGTGGGAAACACATTTCACTAGCCCATTAAGTTACAAAGCTGCTCATGATAGCTCATATTCAGGGGGTGAGCCTATAATAATAATAATAATAATAGCATGTTCTTGTATAGCGCCTGAGGCACAGGGAGATAAAGTGACTTGCCCAAGGTCACAAGGAGCCGACACCGGGAATTAAACCAGGCTCCCCAATCTCAGTGTCAGTCAGTGTCTTTACTCACTGAGCCACTTCTTCTCCCCATGTCATATTTAAGAAAGATGTACAGATGTCGCCAGGCTTCATATACGTGGTGTGAGGAAGTTGTGTGCAGTTTACAGCATTTTTCACACTATATATTTTGTTTTAAACTTTCAGCAAAAGAAGCACAATTATGGTGACTTTTTTTAATAACTTCTGATTTATGAATAGGGGCTCAGTCAATTCGCCATTTACGCAGCCACAAACTTATACAGAATCCCTATTAAGAATTATACCCCATGGAATATATGCAGAGTCCTTATTTATGTTACGCACATTTCTGAATAGTGATCGTACAGCTTTGTGGCTCTACAAATTGCTTACAGAGTCTTTATTCCCTAATGGAACTTATTGTGTAAGTAAGAAAACGTACTTTTAGAAAGTCATGTTACTGCTTGC
This sequence comes from Ascaphus truei, assembly GCF_040206685.1. NCBI lineage: Eukaryota > Metazoa > Chordata > Amphibia > Anura > Ascaphidae > Ascaphus > Ascaphus truei. Next base: position 40,810,154 of record NC_134492.1, on the reverse strand, counting down.
CATGGCACTCAGTGAGTGTGACTACATCTGTACATCGTATTGTGTCATTACTGTAACTATAACTCATTAATGAAAGAAGGCTATACAAGCTCAAAGATCCATATCTGTTATGAAAGAAGGCTATATGAGCTCAAAGATCCATCTCTGTAGTCAACCTCTGTTTATGAGAAACAATATCATTACTGTTAACAGTAAGTACTGTGGTATCTTTGTTTATTGAGCCATCATCTCTAGTCACATGAACATCATAAGTTCTGCTTACCTTGAAGCAGATATAGTTATAGTAAGAGGACATCAAACGAAAATATCTACACAGACCATTTAGTAAAACAAGAGAACAGGTGTACATCGTATCAGAGAACAGAAAGCCCCTTCCTCAGGTAGTACCTTATGTTCTATCACTGATCTATGTAACCCTTCTTTATTTATACTATACCTCAGACTATGAGGTGGAGCCTAAGTCTGCATAATTATGTTGGCCACCATACGTGCGCGCGGCCAGTAAAAGGGGACACCACACCAGGATATATATCAGGTTTATAAATAGAATCAATAGGTATAACCACTTTATCCTTAGTACTAGGACCACAAAATACTAAATACAACATAGATAATAACATCCCAGTTCACCCAAGCGCTGCACATATGTGTACTGTAGTCACTGTAATAGGCCTCCCAATCTTGGGTGATCAAGCCGTACGGTGTGTTACCGATATTTCATTGGAGCTCGTGTGTTGAAATGTAAGTTGCAGACCTGTACTTCACAAAGATATGTAGTAGGTACCACGTTTCCTCTGATTCCGTGGGGGATCCCCACTGTTGTCAATCCATCACCTACTCCGCTTCTCTGCCAACTGGGTTCTCTGCTGATCCGCTCTCCTGTCTCCTAGTTGGACATGTCCTGGTCCCGTTACATAGGAGGCTCTGGATCACAGCCTCGCTTCTTCAGCTCCGTGCAGATCTGTCATGGCTGCCTCCAGCACTGAAGGCTTACTCCCCCTCACAGTCCCTCCTTCACCAATCTTGTTACTGGCTTAGCATAGTTACTTGTCCATGGAGAGGAACCTGCTAAGAGGCAGTGTTCTGATGTTGCTGGGCAGGGGCAGTGGGTTACATCTACATAACATAAAATAAGTGGAAGACTAAAGTCAAATTTATGATAATAATAATAAAAAGGGAAAGCAGACAATCTGTACAAAAGGGTCTGTACACTGGGCCTGCGTATATGGGACTTACCCTATAGAGATCTTTGTATCAAAGAAATGTGGAAATTGACAACACTACACTGTCACGGAAGACCAGGTTATTTAAACCTTTTTACCAGGATCATTCATTGAGCAAAACAAGGTAATGAAATAAATTGTAATTTATTCTACATAAATTCGCTTACACACAATGAAACACAAAATACAGACAGAAAGACACACTTACTTTGGGACTGGAGTAAAAAACTATACTTTCCTAGGTGCAGGGAACGCTGTAGAAGAGTTTTACCCTGACCGGGACTTAGCCCGGAATCTCCAGGAACCCAAATCGGCATACAGTTCGATACACCACCACTACCTTCTCTTCTGAGACCTTGGTCCCTCCTGACCGCGAGTTAGTCCAAATCTCCTGGAAATAAAAATCGTCATAAAATCCCAGCCGCATCTGCTACGATTGTTTCTGAGAACTTGGGCGCAAAAGTCAGGACTTAGACTCTGGCGGGCAGGCTTCTCTGGCTTGAAATCGAAGCCAGTTGTTCTGCTATTCGCGCAGAAGAAACTTTGAAAAGTCCGCCCGCGCTCTTACAACAGGGAACTTCGAATCTGATGGGCTCATTGATTCTTTATAGAATTCTGAGTTTCATTCACAAAACTGAGCAGCTAATCAACGTGTGGGAACTTTCCTAAGCAGCCAATCAGAGCCAAGCCGGCTAGAAAACCCATGTCAGCGGGAAATCCGTAATTGCCAAGAGACATGGGAGGTATTGTCGGGACAATGTGCCTACATGTATTCGAGAATCAGTCATGATTCACAAGTACATTTATTGTGGAACCGACAATTCCGGACCCCAACCTCCTAGGCACATTTTATCAATGGTTCTTCCGCAAAGCCCCCCTTGAAACTCATACCCTAGCAATCCCTACTTGATTGCATGCCCAGAAAGGGAAAAACACAAAAAATAACTTTATTACATACAATACATTGGATTGGTACAATGTTACAATGTTATTGGGTCCAAGAGCTAACTCTCTTGGACCCACACATGGATCAGCGATAACCAAAACGGACTTAACTTTTATTGAAGAGCCTGGTTACTCCTTACCGTCACAAGTGGAGACTTCAGTCAAATTTATGATCATAATAAAAGGGAAAGCAAAGGCAATCTGTACAAAAGGGCCTGTACACTTGGCCTGCATTTATGGGACTTACCCCATAGAGATCTTTGTATCAAAGAAATGTGGGAATTGACAACATTACACAATTGTCAGTTTACATCTGCTACAAATGTAACAAATCAGTTAAATAGTTTTCACACTGTGTTTAGTTGAAGACCTTGGTTACATGAGAGGCCACAAGGTGTTCCCTGAAATCATATTTGGACATGATTGGTATTGTATTCAAAACCCAATGGGGGAGATGTATCAATGTAAACAACGTGCAGATACAGTAGAAGTTTGTTTTGACACATTGCTCCACTTTCTGCTTGCGTTTGAGTCAAATTTTGAGCGTTTTTTACATTTGATGCAAATTGTTGGATACAACTCATTAGAATCTATAAATCATGTAACTCCTCCCTACCTCCACCTACTGACACTCCCCAAATCTCAAGCTGATGCACATGGCAAAACGTTGAAGCAAAGACATGGATACACTGTCAAAAAGGGACACAAGTTGAAAATTATACATCTCCACCAACGTTTGTGTTTATTTTGACATTTTTAATTTAATCATTTATAAAAGGTTAATACATTTTATAGTATGTTATAGATCAAATATACTATAGAAAGCTGTTACTTTATACTGTACATAAGTCATAAGAAGCAATAGTATTTTTACTTAGGTAGGATATTATTAGTTAATTATGAGTTATATAATTAGTAAAAAAGAATAACCTGTACAGATGAAGCAAAATGTTACTGCACCCGTTGGCATGCACTTGTGGGCACAATGACACGTTAGCACAATCCTTTTTTTGCACGCGGCTAATAGAAAGACAATGGTATCTGCTCCCGCTGGTGCTTTGTGTGTCCCACTGTAACGCACCAGCAGGAGCATCAACGTCTTCTACATCTGTAATAAATCATTTTCTACAAAATGCATATCTACCAGGTCAACAATGTAATAAATTATGACCAAAAATACTCAATGCTACATCCAAAGTGACAAAATACATAGTTAAATACTTCAATGTTAGTATTCTCATGAAAAGGGTCATTTAGTAAAACCCTTTGGCCAAAGCGTTATAAGCTTGCAGCGACTCCATGGCATGACCAGTATGCAGGTCCTAACACTACCTGTGAAAATTCTCATTTACCTCTGCAGTGGAGGGAGAATGGTCTCAATAGACCAGTCCTGCACAGGAACATGTGTAGCCATGCCTGATTTTGGCTACCAGTCTGCCCTCCCTGACATGCAAGCCCTGGTAACAGTGCAGGCAGTGTCAGGACCAATCAGGGATTTTCTCCACAGTAGCAGCTTCCTTGAGTGACAGGGGAGGAGGTGGGACAAGGCCTGTGTTCTGCCCAATACTGGACTCAGACCTTGTACCTTCCCCCTCTGGTCTTAAGGACTGCACCACTAAATGTAGTCATTGTCTTTTCCCCCTTGAAAGAGACAGGTACTCATACAGGTGTATAGGCATTGGCACCTACTGTCCTCTCCCCTTAGGGGGAGTGAGGAGTGAGACCTTACCCCTGACTCTATTAGTGAGTCAGGGAAGAGCAAGGACTGCCTCGGGTGCCCTTGGCCTGGGGTGGATGTCCAGGGACCATCCGGAGCGTGAAGCTGAAGAACTGTGCTCTGCAGACTAGCAGTGTATGCTGTGTTCAATAAATTTTCCTGTGTTCAATTATACTCCTACCTTGGTGTGCAATCTATCTGGGGGAGTGGACGTGAGTTCTCCTGCAGGGATTGTCTTCACATCCCTGCAAGGAAGGAGAAAAACTGGAAGAGCACTACTGTAGGTATCAAAAAAATAGAAAGGCGGGTGCGTATCCCATAAAAAGATTATTTATTGGTCATGGAAAAACAGGGCAATGGAGAGCCCTACCAATGTTTCACGCTTCACAGAGTGCTTTCTCAAGGTATACATATCACAACTTTATTAACATATATACTGCTGCGGCACAGTTTATTCGAGCATTTGCCCGTTCTGTGCCGCAGCAGTAGCCTGGCGCGCGCCCGAGAGTGACGGGCGCGCGCCGAAGCAGCGGAAGAGCGCCCTCCGATCGGGGCGCTCTCCCTACCGCTGCCGGGTCCGCCGGGTCCCCCGGAACCCCCTGCCGCTGTCCCGCGATCGCGGGACACCAGGGCTCCCTCGGGGAGCCCCTGGACGCGCGTGCAGGGGGCGCACGCTCCCGAAGACGCGTGACCGCGCGTCTATGACGCGCGGCACGCCGAGGGGCGGCCACTAGCAAGCCGGGAAATCTCCCGGCTTGCGGATCTGGCCGCAGTGTAATAAACTGTGTCGCCAGTGTATATGACACAGAATGACATAACCAGCCAATACTCACAGCTCACATGCGATCCACCCACTTTGATTGCTAATGGTCTTCTGATGTGTATACACCTAATCAGTATATTCAGACACAGAGACGACAGTGACTAACTCCGCCCACAAACTACCAATCCGGAGACATACGTGGTCTAGCAACCCCCAGTAGTACGCGCTTGCGCAGTAACCAACTGAGGGAGAGTCCTCAATGTCAATGGAGGCTGTGGGGCGTGGGGAGAGCGCGTCATGAAATGGCCCTGACTGTATACCTCACTGGGGCTCTAAGTGCGCGCACATCTGCGCTCTGCAAGACACTAGTCCCTCCCCGCAGTGGGAGCAGACACAGTGAGCTCCGGACCATCGTCGGAGTGCGCTTGCGCAATACCAACCGTCGCGTCAGAGGCTCACAGAATACCCCAAATGCGGGGTGGGAGAATGAAAAGCCAGAGCGCAGAATTATGCGCAGCACAGAGGGTGAACACATAGTGTGCCGTATAATACAAACACATAATATTATTCAAATCAATAAACTTCAAATATATATTAACAAAGAAAACATATTTGTAGAACCCCCGTCTTAATCTCTTCTAAATGATGTTAATCGACCAGAAGGGGTAAATAAAAACTATCACTTGACATATGTATAGTCAAACCAACATCCTGATTTGTTTAGGGAGCTGATGATGGTGAGTAAATAGAGTGGATATAGAATGGCAAGCAAAGAACATGAGATTGAGTGGAGAAACCTAATATAATGTGATAAGATATTATTTGTCTAGAAAGGTTCCCCCATACATATATGCCCATGGTTGCTTAGCACATATATCCACTATATAACCTTAGCTAGTACATACAGCTGTTGAAACATAACAAAGTGTATAACAGATATACATATAATTGACAGGAAAAAATACTCTATCATAGCTTCCAAGATCATTTTGAAGCTTATTAAACAAACAAGTGCAAAAAGAGGTAAGAGCAACCAGTTAAAGGGAGGAGAGCAACATATTGAGGAAACATTTTCAAAGAATGACATCCTCAAAAAAGCGCCTTAATAGAAGGGCATCTTGTTAAAAAATAATAAATAAAAGAAAAGAAAGAAGACTGAAAAGAGAAGGCATAATCAAGACAATAATATTTATCATGCAATCATAAATCAGATTGTATTAAGTTACATGATTACATAATAGACCAACTCAAAGAAAAAAAAAAAGCAAAAAACTACTAAATCAAAAATAATGATCAAGAGCCAATTGAGATACATGTTCAAATTGCGTTAAACATTCCATTCATCAAGTTATGTTAAGAATTATATTGAACATTTTAATGTACAGGTGCAGTGCACATGCATAAGTACAATCCATGGGTGGCGCAATATTAAAAGGTGTTTACTATGGGATCATGATCCATATTCCGACAAAACCTACCCAAAAGATAAAGGGTGGTCTAGTTATCCAGAAACGGACCCAGATCCCAATCGGTGTTAAGGCCAGAAGGAACTCCTTGTTTTGACAGTAAATATCCAAAAGAGTTCTCGTCGATTCAGCGCATTCAATTTGTCACCACCTCTGATGGAACAAGAGACTTGTTCAATTCCCATAAAGGACAAACCTGACAAGCCTCCCTGACTACAACAGGAGAAGTGGTTAGATACAGGGTGCAGAAGATCACCTCTTTCAATTAGGCGCACATGTTCCATAATTCTAACCTTATGGGCTCGAATGGTTCGCCCGATGTATTGTTTTCCACAGCGGAAGGTCAGGAGGTAAACAACAAATTTTGTATTGCAATTAATAAATGTCCTAGATTTATAACACTGACCTGTCGCTGTGGATGAGAAATCTGACCCTGTCTCCATGTATCTGCAGACTTTGCATTTGGAGCATCTAAAGGAACTAACCGGGAGAGGGTTTCTAATCATATCAACAGGGGCTATAAATATGGGGAAGGAGAAAGGATAGGGAAGTGGAGGGACAGGGAAGGCTCCAGCATCAGCTGAAGTACATGATGAGGTAAGTAGTCAGATAGTTAAGATCGTGTCTGGTGCAAAAGGGGACAAAGGGATATACTGACAAAAAAACAAAAGGTTCCCCCCTGAATGCACTCAGATCGACCTAATTGATAGGATGTAATGAATTAAAATAATTTAATATATCAGCAATCAATATAAAATAGTAGTTGAACAGAGGGGTGTGGTAAACAAGTCCAAGACCACCCCCAAATTATATACCAAATGTGTTAACGTTTTAACCGTATGACGTACATACACGGAAAAAAGGTAAGGAAGAAAAACACTGCACCTTGATATACTGGCATATAGCCTCGGTCTATAAATGTCTCTCAACGCCTGCAGAACTAAGTACAAACCTACAGTGAGGAAGCACTTTTATCTAATAAACCGTCAGTCTCAGATAATGTAAAACTGTCGATACTGAATCTGGAGAAGAAGATTCCTTGAGAGGTAATAGTTAAAATACCTATAAGTACTGAAAGCAAGGAGTAATCAGAGCAATAAAATGTAATAATATATGTGCAGAGTTCAGCGTGAAGTCACAGTAACAACACTCCCAATTGAATCTGTATGTTCAGCTTGGTGGGGTGGAAAAGACAACTAGCAAGGGTGTCAAATCCTGGAATAAGGGCTAGCACAAAGTGTGCAAATGTATAGCCCTGAGGCACGGTTCACAGACCGTATCAAGTTATAGCCTCATAACTAGGAGTACTTTATTAGGCATACACTTATATAATAAAGAAAATGTCTCAGTAGTGATATAATAAAGTCTCAACACTTATAGTATATTCAGCTAGTGTCTGTTACCACATAATAATTCTAACCTAGAAACATATAGTAATGGTTCCATGGGAACACACATGCTGACATTAAACAGAAAACTCCACTTAAATGATCCTCATATTAAAGTATATATACGGCACACATTGTAGCAGTCTCAATGAACAGAAAATAACGCTACATATATTGTATCAATCTCAATAAGTAGCGACTGCCCATTTGGTGTGTAGTACCAGTTAAATCCTAAGACACCCCTCATAGTGCATTATAGCAGAGACATAACACAGAAGGGCTATACACACGATATACTTAGCTTGATAGATAGTACTTCATGCTGAATCGTGTAGCCCATAAGGAGGGGGTGGGCAGGAGCCTGCGTTACAAAGTAGCTGGAGCGTGTATCACAGTAGACCGTGCTGCGCGCTGACGTCACGCCGTGTGATCACCTGACGTACGTTTCGCGTGATTGCACGCTTTCTCAAAGGTCTTAGTCTGCATATCAACAGGGGATTGGAAAAGACTTAGGGACACTGAATTTGAAATAGTTTTAGCACGTCTAAAGACAAATTTGGGTCCCTCAGTGAAAATGTCCTTGAGGGTAGGATCTACAGATAGAACATTCCAATGTTTTGTAACTGTTTTCTGACTTTGATGACTATTTTAAGGAAAAGGTGGAATCCATACGTCAGAACATCCCCCCTGTTTCTTCCTCCCATCCTACACCTCTTCCTAACTCTCCTCCTGCCTTCCTTGACTTTTTTCCCACTGTCTCAGAGGAGGATGTGTCGCTGTTGATCGCCACTTCTCCCTCTACCACTTGCCCTCTTGACCCCATTCCCTCCCATCTCCTAAAACCTCTTGCTCCTACTATAATCCCTATGCTCACGCACATTTTTAACTCCTCCCTCTGCTCTGGAACCTTTCCATCCTCCTTCAAACATGCAACAGTCATACCATTACTCAAAAACACCAAGCTTGACCCTACCTGTCTTTCTAACTATCGACCTGTCTCCCTCCTGCCTTTTGCCTCTAAACTCCTTGAACGTCTTGTATTCGCTCGCTTGCTCCATTTTCTCAACACCTATTCTCTCCTAGACCCTCTGCTCATATGGTTTCCGCACTGCTCACTCCACGGAAACAGCCCTCACTAAAATAACTGACGACCTCCATGCTGCCAAAGACAGAGGTCATTACACTCTGCTCATATTACTCGACCTCTCTGCAGCATTTGACACCGTGGACAACCCTCTTCTCCTTCACATTCTCCATACTCTTGGCATTCGGAACAAAGCTCTATCCTGGATCTCATCCTACCTCTCCCATCGTACTTTCAGTGTCTCTTCTGATTAACACCTCCTCCTCCTCTATTGATCTCTCTGTGGGGGTACCCCAGGGCTCTGTCCTGGGACCTCTTCTCTTTTCTCTGTATACACTGTCTCTAGGTGACCTAATAACATCTTTTGGGTTTAATTATCACCTCTATGCTGACGACACACAAATATATTTCTCAACACCCGACCTTACACCTGCTGTACAAACCAAAGTTTCTGAATGTCTCTCTGCTATATCATCCTGGACGGTCCTCCGCCGCCTTAAACTCAACATGGTTAAAACAGAGCTCCTCATACTTCCTCCCAAACCTGGCCCTACTACCTCCTTCCACATTACTGTTGGAACTACGATCATTCACCCAGTAGCCCAAGCACGCTGCCTTGGGGTCACACTCGACTCCTCTCTCACATTTGCCCTTCACATTCAAAACATTTCTAAAACCTGTCGCTTTTTCCTCCGCAATATAACAAAGATACGCCCTTTCCTCTGTTGCTCGACTGCTAAAACTCTGACTCAGGCCCTCATTCTCTCCTGTCTTGATTACTGTAACCTCCTGCTGTCCGGCCTTCCTGCCTCTCACCTGTCTCCCCTACAATCTATCCTAAACGCTGCTGCCAGAATCACTCTACTCTTTCCTAGATCTGCCTCAGCATCTCCCCTCATGAAATCCCTCACCTGGCTTCCGATCAAATCCCGCATCTCACACTCCATTCTTCTCCTCACTTTTAAAGCTTTACACTCTTCTGCCCCTCCTTACATCTCAGCCCTAATTTCTCGTTATGCACCATCAAGACTCTTGCGTTCTTCTCAAGGATGTCTTCTTTCTACCCCCTTTGTATCTAAAGCCCTCTCCTGCCTTAAACCTTTTTCATTGACTGCCCCTCACCTCTGGAATGCCCTTCCCCTCAGTACCCTACTAGCACCCTCTCTATCCACCTTTAAGACCCACCTAAAGACACACTTGCTTAAAGAAGCATATGAATAGCACTGTGGCTATTCTGAACACATGGCACATAAAGCTTGGCCCCCTGCAGACGCACTTACCAGAACTCCCTCCTACTGTCTCTGTACGTTCTCCCTACCTACCAATTAGACTGTAAGCTCCTCAGAGCAGGGACTCCTCTTCCTTAATGTCTAAAGCACTTATTCCTATGATCTGTTATTTATATTATCTGTTATTTATTGGATTACCACATGTATTACTGCTGTGAAGCGCTATGTACATTAATGGCGCTATATAAATAAAGACATACAATACAATACAATACAACTATCTGCTTAATCTGTTCGGATTGTACACTGTATTGAGTAATAAACAGAGATGTTTGTGTTACTGTATTCTTTTTTGTCTTTATTGTCTCCTCCGTTTTATTTCTAAATAGAGAGGATCTCTCCATAAGGGCAACTTCCTCAAGTGTCTTTTCCAAGTCACCCCTATTGTAGCCTCTAGCTGTAAATCTTTCTAAAAGGTCCCTTGACTGTTTGTTGAAATCATCAAGTGTAGAACAATTCCGCTTTATGCGTATAAATTGTCCCTTGGGGATTCCTTTAATTAATGACCTGGGGTGGCAGCTGTCCGCTCTCAAAAATGTGTTTCGAGAATTAGTTTTTCTAAAGATATCGCTTTGTATGGTTTTGCTCTGATCAATAAACAAAAGCAAATCCAAAAAGTGAATGTGGTGATAATCAAAATTGTGCGTGAAATATAAATTTAAATTATTATTATTCAAGTGATCAATAAATAATAACAGTGATTGTGCTCCCCCTTGCCAAATAAGAATAAGGTCATCTATATAACGTTTGTAAAATCTAATGTGGTGCCTATAAGGATTTCTATCTCCAAACACGTGGAACGACTCCCACCATCCTAAAAATAAATTGGCATAGGATGGGGCAAAGCTGGTACCCATAGCCGTTCCACTCGTCTGGAGATAGAAAGTGCCATCAAACAGAAAATAATTGTGAGTGAGTAAGTATTCAATTGAATCCAAAAGAAAAGTGCATTGTGCCTGTGAGAGATCGGATTTATACAAAAAGAATTTTACAGCTGCCACCCCATATTGGTGTTCAATCACCGTATAAAAGATGTGATGTCAAGTGTGACCCATAGAAAGTTAGTTTCCCATTTAATCAGTTCTAGATGTTTAAGGAGATCACCACTGTCTCTTATATAAGATGGTAAATGTTGCACAAAATCCTGCAAGTATGTATCCACATATCTGGAAACACCATCTCCCGAAGACCCAATGCTAGAGACTATTGGCCTCCCAAGAGGGGAGACCAGAGTCTTATGGATCTTCGGGAGATGGTGAAAAATAGGGATAACCAGGTGTTCATTATATAGAAAATTAATTTCCTTTTGATCAAGTACTGTACACCCAAAATCTGCCCAAGCTCCAGTAGTAATTTTAGTTCTCTCAAAAAAGATACAGTGGGGTCTCCTTTGAGTCTAATATATGAGGTGAGATCTCCCAGTTGCCTGAGGGCCTCATCCCTATAAGAGTTGCTGTCTAGGATCACAATGGCCCCCCCTTTTTCCGCCCCCTTGATAACTATATTTGTATTACTCTGTAGGGTACTGAGTGCTGTTTTCTTATCTTTAGTGAGATTGCTTGTGGGTAATTTCAATGGAGACATCTGAAAGGTATATCCTATTGATAAAAGAGTGAGATCTCTTTCACAAGTTTCTCAAACAAAATCAAGCTGTTACCCTTACATTGTGTGGGATAAAAATTCGATTTCCTCTTGAGGCCAGAGGGTTTCCGTCCTAGGAAGTTATCTGGATCAAACTCCTCCTCCTGTTCATCAAGCAGCTCATTCAAATCCTGCAAATTACAAAAATCCTCAAAAGTGGTAATAGTATCCTCAATAAGTGGGTTCACTATATGTTCACTGCTTGATTGCACAATATTCTCATTAAGGGACAAATTATCTGTACCGCTGGTGTGACTTGGGAGGAGAAAGTATCCACTGGCGCCTAATAAATTATATACTGCAAAAGGATATATGTAAACCAAGCCTGTTGGCTGATGACACGTAGCTCCTCACGTTGTGCTTAAAAAAAAGAGAAAGCACAACACATAGCGTAATACTGTAACTATAAACGGACAACACTTAAAACAACATATAACAGCTGAAAATTAAATCGGTGAAATTTCAATATTAAAACATTTAATAACAATTATAAATAATATATATTACACATGGACATTTAATAAACAAATAATGTGATAAAATAGATAAGCACTCTGCACCACCGATGGAGATAGTAGCAATGCCTACTCACCAGATGGAATAGGTAAGTAAGCGGTGGATAATTTTGAGAGTATCCCCTCTCGTTTTGTAAAGCTGCTCTCTGCTGGCTGGCATCTCTGGGACCATGTGTGTGGAGATCTTCATGCGGTTACTTCCGCAACTCACTTGGAAAGCCGCCCAGAAGGTAGTGAACAGCAACAGCTGATTCAGCACGCCGTCGGCATCAGCAGGCACTGGTTAGCAGCAAACGCAGATTCAACAGCAGCAGCTGATGTAGCACGCCGTCGGTGTCAGCGGGCTGGCTGATCTGCTGCAATCGCAGATGGAACTGTGCGTGGGGATGTAATCACCAAAGTGCAGAGTGCTGGAACGCCACCCTACGCGTTTCGAAAGACTCTCTGCTTTCTTCCTCAGGGGTATATAAAATATGGAGTCCAACATAGTCCCTTAAATACAAAATCTGTGATTTACAGGGATTGATTCCACCTGCAGTCCAAAAGCACTTGCGCAATAGGTGCAATGAAGAAGTTTTTGAACATAGTAATTCAGTCACCTGCGCATTAAAAATGTTCATATAAAGTGCTCCTGCAAATTGTTATAATCAGCTGTAACATTTAACAAACAATTGAGACATAACCAACTAATATTAACATATAACAATTAACATATATGCATAAAATATGAAAATAATAATAATACTTATGTGTGTATAAATATACTCTATTCTATATGAATGATGGAAGGGATATATTTTATTAATATAGCCTACCCATAACCTATTAACCTATAAGTGAATTAATAATATATTATAAGTGTGTTGTCTATATAATTTTAAGATTAAATTATAAACTATGTGAATAATTATATATATATTAATTATTAAATGTATATAAAAAGTGCTCATATTAAATATCAAAATTATTATGCAAATAACAATGTTTATAGTCAAGTACTTGAGGAGTGGAATATTTTTGATATATGAACTATATGGGCTAGATTATATATATCTAATGGATTTTTATGATCATTACCCTACCAAAAAGGATTTTAAATCAAATTCTACATTTAAGCCCATTGGGGATAGAGTGGGTAATTCATAAATCCAATAGGATTCTCTTCTCCCCAATAGGCTTAAAGTATTCCCTCCTCTCCAATGTGGAGTGATACACTCGATGGCCACACATTTCAGACCCTTGGGATCTTGATTGCGCACTCGAAGAAAATGATTAGACACATTGTGTGTTGTTAAACCAGTTTTGATATTATATATATGTTCATACAAACGTCTTTTAATGGCTCTGGAGTTCATACCCACATACTGCAGACCACATGGACATTCAAGCAAATAAATAACAAAAGAACTGTTGCATGTAATATGTTGCTTTATTTTATAACTTATTTGAGTTTTATTTTAAATGAAATTAGATTTTTTGATGCTATATTTACATGCAGTACATTTGTTACAGGGGAATTATCCTGCACAGGGTACCATTTTCCTATGAGTAGGTTGCAGAGATGGACAGCTAGGTGCCAGTCTCTGACCTATATTGGGAGCTTTAGTGAAAATAATGTGTGGATAATCGGGTAGCATGCCCTCTAGATCTTTATCCTTTTTTAATATTGGCCAATATTTTTTGAGAGTTTTACGTATATTAGGAGCCATCTGGTTGAATTGAGTAACAAATGACAAATTTCCTGATGTATTAATATTTTTATTTTTATTTTTGTATTGCAAGAGACTGGTCCTGTCCATCGCTGCAACCTCAGCAATGGTTGTGTCTAAATCATGTGGGGGATATTTCCTCTCCAGAAATTTTTTCTTGAGATCTTCAGCCTGAATTTTGAATGTGTCTGGATGGGAGCTGTTTCTTTTTAGTCGAATGAACTGTCCCTTAGGAATATTTTTGACCCATATGGGATTATGGTGACTCTGTGCGTGTAAATAATTATTTGACTGAATCGGTTTAAAATACGTGCTGGTGTGAATGCAATTATTTTTAATAGTTAACTCTAAATCTAAAAATTCTATTTTGTTAGGGCTAGTGACAAATGTGAATTTTAAATTATTATTATTATTATTCATATATAATTGAAACTGTGCTAACTGTGCTTGTGTGCCTGACCAAATAAAAATGATATAATCTATGTAGCGCCGCCACAGCACCAAGTTTGCACCATAGGGACAACTGGACCATATATGTTGTTCCTCCCAGTTGCCCATAAACAAATTAGCATAACTGGGTGCAAACTTGGTGCCCATGACGGTGCCACATACCTGCAAATAATAAGACTTATTAAAATAGAAAAAGTTGTGACAAAGAATAAACCTAATACCTAAAATAAGAAAATCTTTATACTCTTTAGATATAGATGGGTCATTATTAAGGGTGTTCAAGACTGATTCTCATCCTTGATCATGATTAATTATTGTGTAAAGGGAATTAACGTCAGCTGTAACAAATAAATAATGAGGTTGCCATTGAATGTCCTGTAGGGTCTGCAGTATGTGCGTAGTATCCCGCAGATAAGAAGGTAATTGTACAACATATTTTTGAAGTTGTTTATCTATATATTGAGATAGGTGTGATGTTAAAGACTGAATGCCCGATATGATAGGGCGACCTGGGGGAAAGTTTATATTTTTATGTATTTTAGGTATTATGTAAAAAAGAGGTAATTTAGGGTATTTATTATAAAGAAATTCAAATTCTTTTTGAGTAATTAAATGCTGATCCAAACCTAATGTTAAATAATTAAATAATTTTTGTTGATATTGTGTGGTTGGATTTGATGGGAGGAGTTGGTAAGTGGACGTGTCTGCTAAGATTCTTAGTGACTCAGTAATGTAATAAGATTTGTCCATGATTACCAACCCCCCCCTTTATCAGCCGGTTTTATGATTATGTTATCATTTTCTTCGAGTGCACGTAACGTTAATTTCTCGTCTTTACTAAGGTTGTCTGATTTAACTTTAAAATTTCGACTTAGACTTTCTAAGTCGTCTGTGACCATCTGGGCGAATGTATCCACAAAAGGACCGCTTACAAACCTAGGAAAGAAGGTTGAGGGATTCTTAAATGTAGATGTAGCAGCAGTTATGGGTAGATTAGTGTTGGTATCAATTCTAGATACTGCGTCCCTTTGGAAATATTTTTTAATACATAATTTGCGCACGTATCTTTGAATGTCAACATATAGTTTAAAACTATCTGGCCCAGTAACTGGAGCAAAGGATAATCCTTTTGTTAGCAACTTGGATTCTTTAATAGAAATTGGATATTGGCTTATGTTAAAGATGTTATTGTACATACTTTTGTTTACTGTTTTGGTACCTTTCCCAATTTTTCTCCCTCCTCTCGTTCCTCTAACGTGTTTTTTCTTTTCCTGGTATCTTTTAGGGACTGGTGTGACTTGCAAATAACTTTTTTAGTGTGAGTTTTATAACATAACAATGCATATCAACAACCGTGTTAAACAATCTAAAGTTCATACTTGGTGCATACTTAAGTCCCATATTTAGAACCGATGTTTCAGCATCTGTAAGAATCACATTTGAGAGATTGATAACTCCTGAATCTACATTTAGGGATTCATATTTCTTTTCTTTGGATTTGGAGCGACACCTTCCTTTTGAGCCCCTTCTCGTCCTCTTGGGGCCCGCCGTTTTTTTGAGGAACTCTGATTCCCGGAACGGTGTCCTTCATCATTTGATGCTTCATATGAGCTCCTTGTCGCAATATCCTGTGAAAAATTTCTCTGAGAAAAAAGACCATTATCAGAAGCATCTGAGTCTCCGCTTGTGGAATGTGAGAATGGAATGGTTTTCTTCAAATAGATTTATGTTGCTCTCTGGGGATATGTTTGATCCTCTTATGGAATAACCCCTTTTAAAGTACTTGTGAGCCTCCTCCTGGTTTTTGGCAGTGCGCTGCCTTTTTTGCCTTTTTCTTTGCTCTAAAGTCTTTAATAGAGATAGTAGTATCGAGAAAATTGATAGAAGTTTTATCGATCACATGAGTGAACCCTGTTGTCTCCCTGGAATTATTGAGGTTCTCAATAAAATCAAATAGTGTGTTTTCTGCGCTTGCCCATACCAGGAAGATATCATCGAAATATCGCACCCACATACGCCCATGTTCCTTGAACAGTGAATGATCAAAAAGGAAGTCAATCTCAAATTGATTCACATAGAGGTTCGTGTATGTGGGTACGACATTCGAGCCCATGGTCGTGCCCTGGTTGTGCACATAAAATGTGTACTCAAAGAGAAAGAAGTTTTCTTTTGTATGATAGTTAATAGATCAATTACAAGCATTCTCTGCTTTGGTGTGAAAGAGCCCTCAGCGTGGAGGGCTATTTGAACTGCCTCTATGCCATTGGCATGAGGAATTGATGTGTATTTGTGTTACCAAGATCACCGCCTGATTAATCCTGTATGACTCTATTTTTTGTTTGGTTTCCCAAGCAACAGCCTGCACTACTCTGCACATGAAAAAACAGATCCAACGCTCTACGGATTTTGTAATATACGCTAATTTATTTGTGCCACACAACGTTTCGACCTATATACAGGTACGCTGATGAGTATTCTAAAACTTGCCTTAAACTTGCCTTGAAAAATCTGGGGCTATCACCAAAATGATTCAGGTACATGCTGGGTACATGCTGTAAACATTTCAGTGACATTTCTGCAGATACTAATGGCCCATCTGATTAACACAGCAGGGGTCCCTGGCACTCCCATTCAGTTTGAATGGGACTGCCAGGGACCCCCGCTGTTAATCCGATGGGCCATTAGTTTGTCTGCAAAAATGTCACTGAAATGTTGCAGCATGTACCCAAGATGTACTCAGGATGTACTCAGGATGTACTCAGGATGTACCTGGGTCTTGTTGGTGATTGCCCCAGATTTGTTTTAGAATAATCATCAGCACTACAGTTGGTCTTTCTTAAGTGCCGACTCTGCACATGATCAGGGAGCGGATTCATTGGGTGGTCAACAAAGCAGATGATGTCAGACGCTCCTCACGCAGGCAATCGCAAGGGAATGAATGCATGTAACTCCACCCACTGACGTCACCGGAGAACTCATTAAAGTGCTCCAGCTAACGGTCCATGCTCACGTATACCCCCCTGCAACTGGCAGTGCCTACCAGGACACATATTTTTGAACCTTTTAACCTTTGCATGTCTTAAGACTGCCTGCCAGCATAGTTGGGACATTGCTACAGTTATGCTATTTGTTCTTTAGAGCTGTTCAGCTGTATTTACAAAATGTTCATTATAGTGTGCAGTTAGGGAGTAGGATTTTTGCTAATACAGTGTTTATCTGTTTTCAGGATATCTCATTTAATGCCTAACCTTTTGAAAAATGTTTTGCTAGGTGGTGTGTAGAGTGTGTTACACAGGTCAGAATCCAATGTCCTGATTGACTGAATCTACGCCTTGCTTTAACTGACCTTTCACTCGTTTGGTGTATCATTGTTTTTATTTCATAAGATGGAGGACTGTGCTGTGAGGGTGTAGGGAAGTACTATAGTCCCATTTGGGTCTGTGGGAATGGGCCTGTAGAAGGGTTTTTTCACTTCAAAACGTTGCACCCATCATCTTCCATCCACTTTTCCCTGTTCACCTTTTGCATACGGTTGCGTTGTAGCATACTATATTTTTTAATACAAGTAATCATTTGGCATATGTGAAAAAACAGAAAGTGAATCCCTGTGCTTCTCCCATTAGGCAAACAATAAATGGGGAAATAAATATACATAGTGAAACCTAAGTCTGTAAGACAAAGAGAGGTTAGTCCCTCCTTTTCAAGGTAAATAATCTTCCAGTAAGGTGCCTGTAAATTCACTTTTTACTTTACTTGCATACTTGCTATTATCTTCACTGGTATATACCAGTTTTTAACTGCACTAAGTTACAAATAGTAGTGCCATTTTTTATAGGTTAAATATAGGTGATTGGCACCATTTAAATAACGTATTTTGACTTTTAATGTCTCTATGGTAACCAAATTCTTTGAGTGTTTTGTGATCTTTACCTAATCTCTGTGACTGAGGGTAAATTGTGGCATATTTATGAAAACTGTTCATCCATGCTTTTTTTTTCCTTTTCATGTTTTGTTTGAACAATCATGTTGTCATCACTAGCTGCACCAATGAGTAAGAACAATAAGGACCAAATAAGGTCTCTTCACAGACATGGAGGGAATAGAAACACACACACACACACACACACACACACATATATATACATACATTCATACAACCTGAAATGTTAACAGATCTTAATCTAAATACTAATAATGGATGAAGATAACCTGATCAAACAAATGACACAAAAATATGATTAGTTTTCAATATTTATTTATCCACAAGAGAGATATTTGTAGGGTCACCACTCCTTGGTAGAGTGATTGTGGTCTTCAAACTGTATGGTGAAGACCAAACTCACAAAGTTCTTGATCTTTATATAGGGGGGGTGCTCCCAAACTCACCCCTGACGATCTAATTATTTAAACACCTGATTCTAATTATTCCCTTTTATTTAGCTGATAAAACCAGGGTTTCACTTACTTTAGCACATACCCTGACTCTTAATTGCGCATTGTTTTTCTAATTCAACTTTTTCTCGCCACAGTGTGTGTGTCTCTGTGTGTCTCTGTGTGTATATGTGTATATGTACTCTATTAGCGTGAATACTGTATAGTGCTATGTTTTTTTCCTAAAAATGTCCTTCCGATAACTGTACTTGTATAATATGAGCACTCCAACACCTTTTATTTTTCATGTAGAACACCTTCAAAACTTTAGGGTCGTATAATGTGCGAGGCCGTACTATATTCGGGCCAATACGGTATATATATAATATATATATACTGTATATATATATATATATATATGTAGGGATGTGTTAGGTTGCCTTCTGCTGCTGCAGTGCATCTCCGGAGTGGTGTAAGGTTCCGCGGCGGCCCGACGCTATAGTGCGCCGCCATGTTTATTGCGCAATCGTCAGAGGGCACTGTCAGAACAGAGAGGTCGCGCATGCGCAATGCAAGTGCGCGAACGGCTGGCCAATAAGATAGAGGCTCAGCCAGTAACTACAACTCCCAGGAGCATTAGCGGAGTCACCTGACACTAGGGAGCCAATAGGAGGGCTGGATTCGCGGGAGGCAGGAAAGGGAAGCGTGGGGGAGAGACCACGCTAGTCAGAGGGCACCGGAGGAGCAGGGAAGGAGGTAGTGTGAGTGCAGGGGGTCCGTGACCCACCTGCATAGGTTAGATCTTCCCTGAGGGCCCAAATAGATTCCCTGAGTCACTGTAGGTTGTGGACTGCAGGGAAGCCCTATGGTGGTAGTGACATCATCCCCTTAATGAATATACAGCTAGGAACAAAGTGTGCTGAGTTGCGGTTGTTGCAGGCATCTGGGATCAGGTTGCTGAGCATCGTGACATCAGACCAACTGCGCTGTATCGGCGGATCCTTTTTGAAGTTGTCACCGGTCACCGCAGTGACCGGAAGGTATTTAAATAAAGTGCACCAACACCGGTCAACAGGCGCTGATCCCGCCTTAGGGAACACTCTTTGGGGACACTAAGTGGAGTGGCCAAAGGACTGAGCCTATATATCATTACAGTACATGGACACGGTGTGTGGGCACGCGGTGACGGGACAGAGACATTACTCCTTATGAGAGTGGCCGAGCCACTAGCGTTATAAATATAGTATAAGTTAATGAATGTGTATTTCCATATAAAGTGATTAGGGTTATTTTGTGCGTTACAGTAAAACAGTTCAAAGCATATGTGTGTTGCTATGTTTTTTGCCCAGGGGAATCTTACATGATGGGGATCCTGGGTAAGTGGAAGTGCTGCCGCTAAGATAAGTGTTACCCCAGGCTCCCAGTTAGCGGAGGCTCAGATCTCCTGGAGCCACAGGTGTGTGCAGTACCCGTAGCCACTCTAGAGCGTAGGAAAGAGGGCTACATATATATATATATATATATTATATACATATATATATATATATATAAATTGACAAACAAAACAAAAAAGCAGCGCCTATAGGGGTATAATTGTGTAGGTGTATAAATTTATAATGTATTTGAATGTGTGTAATAAGCGACTAAGGGCCTCATGCAGTAAGCGTCGATGATGTGAAATCGGCAAGCTTACCGATTAGTCATGTTATTGGCGATTTTCCCTCTCCGTATGCAGTAAGTGCCGAATGTCTTCAAAATGAAACCGATAACAAATCCGCCCACTCTCACGATGATTTGCCGATCACACACAGGTGTATCGGCGTGCGTGGCGGGGTGCTGTTAGGTTGGCCAATCAAAAATCTTGCTGAATCAGGCGAAGCAAGCATGTATTGGATAGCGCGCCATATTTAAAGGCAACGTGTACTGGTAATCATTCTCTGTGTTGTTGGGAGTGAGAGAGAGAGAGACGCACAGAGCTGGGCGATTTAATATTTGCATATTGACTGAGAGACTTGTTGTGTATTGGGAGAGCTTTGTCCTTTGTTGTTTTGTTTACATCTTTGTCTTGTTTTATATGTGGGAGTGTTTCGTGTGATTGGCTGTACATTTCTGTTCTGTTTTTTGTGAGTGCTGTAAGTATGCCCGCAAAGCGTGGGAAGAGTGATGCTGGTGGGAGTGGTAGTGCTACTCGTGCGAGTACGCGTCAGAGTGAACGTACTGTTCAGGGGAGTGATGTTGCTAGGAGTGCGAGTGCTGTTGCTGGGAGTGCGAGTGCTGTTGCTGTGAGTGCTGTTGGTGGGAGTGAGTGCTGTTGCTGGGAGTGTGAGTGCTGTTGCTGGGAGTGTGAGTGCTGTTGCTGGGAGTGGGAGTGCTGTTGCTGGGAGTGGGAGTGCTGGTGCTATGAGTGCGAGTGCTGGTGCTAGGAGTGCGAGTACTGTTGCTGGGAGTGGGAGTGCTGGTGCTAGGAGTGCGAGTGCTGTTGCTGGGAGTGGGAGTGCTGCTGGTGGCTCAGTTGCTGATGGGGTGTCTGGTGGTGGCGTGCTTGCTGGTGACCAGCTTTTGGAGTCTCTTCCATTGGAACAAGGAGAGTCCAGTCAGCACCAGCCAAGCTCTGAGCCTAAACCTGCTCGGAAGAAACGTGTGGAGAAGCCACGTAATCCTCGCTTCAATGACCAGGAAAATACGGCTCTTGTCACTGGGATTCTGGAGCACTATGACAGTCTCTATGGACATTTAGTAGGTAAGTGTACCTTTACATTTATTCTTCAAATACATGTGATCCTAGGTCATGTGAGTTTTGTTCATATGCAAATATGGGTACAGAATATCTGTCTATGTTAATTATTGTGGAAACACAGCTTTTTATCATGCGTTACAAGGACAACTAAACACAGGCGTTCAATTTGCCATAACTGCTTACAATATGAATGCAAGCTTGCTTACATGTCTAGGTTTAGTAGTGAATGCTCATGTGCTTCACATATTACACCTAAAACAGCATGTTTGCTATCTCTTGGAACAGCTAGCATTGTAGGAAACTGGTGCTTCTATCATTAGGAATTAACGTCATATATTTTGTTTCTATTTCAAGCGCGGACAAGTTCATCAAGCAAAAAAGAAATGTGGGACACAATACTAATTGGTGTCAATGCGTGTGGGAATCGTGTCAGGGACAAGGTGAATTGTCGCAAAAGATTTGACGATATTCGGTCAAAATTGAAAAAGAAAATACAAGACCAACGCGTGCATGCTTCTGGCACTGGAGGTGGCCCAACACCACAACGTCTGATATTAACTCCATTGGAGAAGCTGCTTCGGGGAAAATTACTTCCCGTCGTCGTGGAGGGCTTGGCCGGTGACCGTGATATTGGAATTTATCCCTCACAATTTCCACCAGGTGAGAAATATTACTGTACTAGGCGTGTCGTTGCTTAGTTATTTTGCATATTTCCACTGCTTTTTATACTGTCTTCACAATATAAGCATACCTGCATCTATATATGTATATGTCTGATTCTGTATATATATATATCAAAATAGACATATATGTTGTAGTCCTACTAAAAGCAGTAACTAATATAGCACGTGCCATTGCGTGGTCATTTACATGTGAATTCACAAAATGCATTGCTGCAGTGGAAGCAATTGATGGTGGGCGAGGATGGGGAACAACAGGGTAGTACACATGTGTAACACATGCTAATGACAAATTATTACTAGCTACAGGTACAGAACATAAATATGTATATTATTATTGTGTATTTTATTTATTTTACTCCTACAAAAACGACATTACTGCCTATTGTAAGCATGCATCCAATATATTGCATGCAACGGCCTACAAACATCACTTACACTAACACATCTATAGTTGTTTATGAAAAGGTCCATTTTTGCTTTATGTCATATACAGACAGCATAATGAGGCACACATAGCATATGTTATGTCATTGTGTTCATAACTTAAACACTGCAGACGACTATTTAGCTCCTCTACCATTGTGTTAAAGCAGCTGCAATGAATATGTCATCACAGCATACACGTCAACAGAGGGGGTGGGGTTCAGCACACACACAAATTACAGGGTCATCTTAGGGTCAACTTAGTTCACACCATTTTCACCTCTTTGAAGTAATTGAAAGGTCTGGCTGATTAGGGTTTTTGGGGAAGGGAATACCGTTCTTACAACCTGACTAGCACAACTGAAGTTAATCACACTCATTTGAAAGCTTAACTCTAGCTACTAAATGCCCCAACAAGTCATTAGTTATCAAACCGTACGTCACACATTAGTTCACTCATATATATAGTTGAACTACTATCAACTACACATTATCACACACTGCATGTGTTGTCTTGTTGAGTGACAGCCACATTCAGGTGTGCCACATCTTATATTAATGTACCACACATATCCTGTACCAAAAACAAAACTTTTTGCAATATGACCACCTTCATGATAACCATTGTGAATGTTCATCTCATGATAGTTATGTACATTATGATACTTATATGTCTACACAACATATGATTTTTATGTTCAAATTTAATCAATTTATCCTCACGCATTACTGCAGAAACATAGTATGTTGTATGTTAGGGAACTCAAAAGTTCTAAGTACACAGGCATGTACATAGTTATTACAACTATTTATGTTAACTTTCACACACACATTTTCGATTAAGGAACTGATGCTGTTAGGTACTCATAAATACAGAACATACAATAACTGTTTGTTCAATATTTACACATGTAAATGTACAACTAATGTTATTGTTATATATAGTTGCCCCTGGAGGACATGTGTCACCTGAGACGGAACAAGTGTCTTCACCTGGGTCATGTAGCTCAACACACCTAGAAGGTGAGTGTATCAGTTGGTGGCCATATAATATGTGCACTTCTATATGTTATGTTGTCATGTTCATTATTTGTTTTGCACATGTTCTTTAAATAGGATTACTTAGTGTCAGTGAAAATGAAGTGTAAGGCAACATGTATTGTGTTAGTGATGTTAACTATCATGTAGGAGTTCTGAGTTTAGAGCAAGTGTTCATTCATTCATATTTCATACTGAGTCCAAACATTATTCGTAAGTCAAGGTAGATTTTAATGTGAGGTTATGAAACGTATGGAAACATGTTAGGTGTTACTTATGACACAGTATAATGACATAGTAAAACAGCAGAGATTAACATGCCATTTAATAATGTGTACATTTATTTTTAGAACATGATGATGAAGATGATGATGATGCCGCCATAGACACAGAAATACAATCAAGTGACCATGAAGAGGTTCCAATTGAAACAGTTATACCGCCAAATCGTCCGTCAACTA
Source organism: Ascaphus truei (assembly GCF_040206685.1). NCBI lineage: Eukaryota > Metazoa > Chordata > Amphibia > Anura > Ascaphidae > Ascaphus > Ascaphus truei. The sequence continues at coordinate 40,786,251 of NC_134492.1, read as the reverse complement.
ACACATACGATGCAATAGTAGCTTCTGAGGGAAAAATTGTGGAAGCAGAAAATCGTCGCCATTCTGATCTGATGACAGTGCTGGAAAGGATGATTTCACTGCAGGAAGAAACGATATCACAATTGGCACATCTCCACAGAGTCTTCATTGAAGTGCCTAAACAGTTGCAAAAAATCAACACCTCATTCGAAGCATTAGTTGTTCAGCAAACCCAAGCAAATTACTTGAGAATGACTAGTGTACCACATTTCAACTTCAACACCTCACAGGCAGGATCTTTACATGCTGGTAATTTTTCACCACATGCATCTGATCTTCATTCCCCAGGTCCGAATGTTACCGGTCAAGTAGCAGACATTTCTGTGCACGTTCCTGACAACATCCTACCGCTGCCATCTGTAGAAATTCTGGAGCGGACACCTACAAAGGAGGCGGCAAAAACAAAGAAGCACAAGCAGTTACTACTGACCAGTTTTTGGACACAAACAAAAAAAGACACACATGAAACAGACCAACCATCACTTGTGCAGTGTCTACCAACTTGCTCACATGTTTCAGTGGGAACAAGCCCTGTCGGTGAGTCACTGGCCACAAGCCCTGTCCGTGAACAGTCACTGCCCAAAAGCCCTGTAGGTGAGTCACTGGCCAAAAGCCCTGTCGGTGACCAGTCACTGCCCAAAAGCCCTGTAGGTGAGTCACTGGCCAAAAGCCCTGTCGGTGAACAGTCACTGCCCAAAAGCCCTGTAGGTGAGTCACTGGCCACAAGCCCTGCCCGTGAAGTGCCAGAGGCCACTCAAAGTGGCTCTGTTGTGGCTAAAGTTGTTCCAAAACGAAAAAGGAAAATCCAAGAGACAACAAGCAGGCCTGTTACTCGCTCTCAAAAGGGAAAAAAAAAAAATGTTATTATTCACTAAATATGTCTTTGGCCTTGTTTTGTTGACTTCAGATTATCTAATTAATATTGTATGTATGCTGAAGACTGTGTTGTTTCCAAACTTTCAAGTATGTTCTTGTACACGTGAAGTTTTGGAAATGTTAACAGTCCTAATTAATGAATAGTGTTATTAATATTTATGTATTAATCGTCCAGTAATGGTCCACCAGGAGCCAGTTGCTATGTTTAGAGAAGCTGCCATTGACTTACCTGCAAAACATTTTATTTGGGTGTGTTACTTGATGTAATCATTGCATGTTAATATTATTCACTTGCAATTAAAAACACACATCTATTTAACTGCAAACATCTTTCTTGTCCGTGTACAGCAGGATTATGTGTTAAATATTACTTACCTTCGCCTTGCTTGGCCATTGTAATGTTGTCCTTTAATCATTTATGTGTTCTTGTTTCAAGAACATCTCTGAATGTATACTAATATATACATGTAGTATGTATGGATATATGTACACACACACACAGTGTGTGTGTGTGTGTGTGTGTGTGTGTGTATGTGTGTGTGTGTGTGTGTGTGTGTGTGTGTGTGTGTGTGTGTGTGTGTGTGTGTGTGTGTGTATATATAGTAGTATCTAAACTGGTATAGATGTATTTACAAAAAAAATACACTTCATGCTTCCTTGTGAAAACACAGTATTTTAATAATACAGGCCTAATGTTTGTGAACTATACTAACTGTGAGCCTATAACAGTATTGGGCTAAAACAAATGTTTATTACTTAATTCACTCATGTTTATCACCATTTAAATAGGTTTCATACAAGGCCTACTTACTGGCATCAATATGTTGTGTGTACTCCTGCATTATATATATATATGATTGGTTTTAACACTACAGCCCTTCTAAATTAAAAAGAAACCTTTTTTGATGGTAAATCACATTTACCAGACAGGTCAATGCAATAGCCCATAAAAGTTTAAGCCTCTTTTATGTTAACCTTTAAATAAATCACACCAATATAAAAATCCGTCTTTACATATAAGCCCTTAAAAGTTTTAATATACACACACAGACATGTAAAGTTTGGTTTTACAGACATATTGTAATATATATATATATATATATATATATATACTACAATATACATATACTACTATATACATATACACATTATATATATATATATATTTATGAGAGAGATATATATATATATATATATATATATATATATATATATATATATATATATATATCTACATATACACACGTACTTAAACTGATGCAGACAGGGAGTTAACCAGACTTTCAAATACACACATAAATTTATGAGGAAAAAAAACATTTACTTTTGCAGGTGTGTGTGTATTTCATTATATGGCTGTGTAAGCACTATTTTCAGACAGTGGTCAATGTTATTTTTCCTCAAACCACAATGTTTCTTAATTAAAAGTCTACCAATGTTGTGAGAAAGTAGATTAAATTTGCTACATGTTGCTCAGACAAAAGGCTATCACAAACCACAAACGTGAAACCAATTATTTCTACACATCCAATTGGTGCTTCAAACAAGGAGTACAAGTTGATACTTTTTATGACCTTGAAAAGGAAAGACAGCAAATAGTTAGCAATTCTGCCGTTTCATTCTTATGAGCAAAGAACAGAGAACTGCAGACATCTTTTCTGTTAATCTGCAATGGCTGATGAATTATTTAAAAATATGCATCCGCACAGAGGGTACAAATTCATGATAGCAGAAGCGATTTTGTCCGCGTCGGGACACAAAGCCAACACGGGCCAAATCTATGATTTGATTAGAGCCAAGTATCCTTATTACCAAGAACCTGGGCATGCGCGAAATTTTAAATCCTCAGTAAGATTCACTTTATCAACTAATGACTGTTTTGAACGTGTGCAGGATAAGCTACAAGACAGGTATGGTTTTTGGAAGATTGCTAAGAACAAATATTTCACCGTGGAAGAGGGCACACATATTGTGCTAAATGGCATATTTATTCCTAATGCCAATAGCAATGGATCCGCTACTACTGTTCCGTGTGAATTGATACCTGCTGCAATATCTGCACCCTCCATTCCTGAAACCCACATTGTACAAGAACATAACTACTATGATTATGTACCAAGCCTTTCAGCTGAAAATGCATTGGAATGGGTACCCGAAGAAATGAACCTACCTCCGGACCAATTGTTTGAAGAAAGCAGTGGCGATTCCTATGAGCGCTTCATGGAGGAGATGTGTGTCATATAGGATTCAGCGTTTGGGTCAAGCGTGGATGAAAATGCCTTGCTTTTCTGGAGCGACCAGTTGCAGGCAGACGAAGTGTTAATTCTACAAGAATGGTAAATATAACAATCGTTATGCGTTGACTCAGCGTTTAATTTTTTTTTTTTTCTAACCACCATTTTCACTTTAAATGCGTGGATACAGCGTAACATAGCAGACTGCATAACATGTAGCAATCACAAACAAATTGTTTCCGATTACAATATAGTAGAACCTGAAAGAGTAGTACACATTGCTGACGGAATAAATATACGTACTTTCCTATCCCTTTAAACATATTAGCAACATGTTACCATAACTCTAACACATACCTGTTTTGTTATCATGCAACATCTACAAAATAAAACACCGGGTCCACCACGTATGACGTGGGACACTTGTCATGTGCCAAGGCGTCCTAAAAAAGGATTACGGATGTAAGTCCCGCCCCCAAGCGACGTGCGCGCGTCAAAGCCTATTGGCTGTGTTGTTTTGTTATAGTTACGGTAACTGCACTGTGTCATGCATGCGGCTCAGTGTTTGTGGGCGTACACTGGGCGTTAGGCGAATGTTAATTGAGTGGGAGGAGTGTTTGCGTGCGCTTCACGCTGCCTTAACATGACGTCACACGTATTGCATTTCCGCATTGTGTTATCGGCCGTGCTTTCTGTCCACACACGTCTGTTTAAAAAGAATACAGATGTACTCGTTTAGAACGAATGTAGTTTCGCCTTCATAGTATTTGAAATAAATATGTTATGGTTAATGGTATTTTCAACATGTATTGAACGCACAACGTACGCATTGTTTTGCGCATGCGCTAACAGTTAGTCGACCCAAGCGTGAAGTGCGTGCGCACACTAAGATGTGCGCGCACATTTTTCAGTATACAGGCAATGTTCACTTCATATACATAGTTATGCCTGCTACTAATTTAATTAACGATTACATAATGATGTACACTTGTAGTTCTAACATATAAGTGACTGACGTGTGTATGTACACAATCATATAGAGCTGTGTAACGCGTTGTCACGGATACATATATAGTAAGGTGCCATCTTTGACCATCATGTGTTTGCTGTATTTCAGAGATGTCGGGGAAGATACAATCGGATCAATGTATGATTTCTGAAGAGTCTACCTTTATATGAGATGATTGTGATGAGGAGCCAACGACTACTATACTACATATGGAACTAATTTTATATTGCGTGCAGCGCTTATTAACAAACAATTAAAAATGTGATACCCTTATGCCTATATTGCATAAGCACTTAATTAACATAATGATGTTGCAAAAGAGTGCAGCTAGAAATTTTCTTGAGTGTTCTTTAATTACTACTAACATTTTATGCCATGGTGTGTTTTATATATAACAACCATTCCCACTCTGCTAACACATTTGTGTATTCTATTGTGTAATGGAACGTATGACTGTCGAAACTATGTAACAATAATAATAATAATAATATGAGCATGTTCATGTATAGCGCTGCTAGTTGTACGCAGCGCTTTACAGACACATTTTTCAGGCTCAGGTCCCTGGACCGTGGAGCTTACAATTTATTTTTTGCCGCCTGAGGCACAGGGAGATAAAGTGACTTGCCCAAGGTCACAAGGAGGCGACACCGGGAATTGAACCAGACTCCCCTGCTTGAAACTCTCAGTGCCAGTGTGTGTCTTTACTCACTGAGCCACTCCTTCTCCCAATGTAAAGGACACTTACAACCAACTAGCCATTTATTGTTAAAAATCTCTTGTTACATGGGTATGTTGATAACATGGTTTGAGACTGTAGCAAATAATGTTATTGGCTAGATGTTGTGGTCCCCTACAATGCATGATGTTCTGAATATTACATCAACATCATGTAATGAAGTACGTTTCTGTGTATATTTCATTTACCTAACTAACTATAGTTTACTGTGTTTATTAAACGTTCTATAAATAAATAGTACAGTCAATATGATGATATAAGCTACCATAATAAACCTGCTGTTATCATTTGTCGATGTTATACATGGATCCTACACAAATTGATACAGACACAAACAGTTGTCTTAAAAAGTGTGCCTATGCTAATGTGCACGTGATTGACGTTTATATTTAGAGAATACTTGATAATTATCATCATGATAATGATGAAGTGACGTGAATGACATTCCAAATATATTACCAACAGTGTCATTGTGGGAAATTAGAAATGAAAAATTACAGTAAAATTTTTGACACAATTGTGGTTTTGTTTACACTTTGTCACTTGTTACATGTAGGTCACATCAACACACGTGTGACTTATACATACACATGTGACACATTTTAATTAATGTTGACAAATAATTTGTAGCATTAATAATCACCTACATTGCTAAATATAAGATGTACCACGCATTGTTGTGATTACAGGCATTCATGCATGGAGTGTTATGATCAGTCAATTGCATCCGAGATTAATGAGCTCCCGTAAGTAAACAAATAAGTATAGTTATCCCCTTCTCTCCAAACACCTCTATATTACATTAATGGAATTTATAAGGGAACATACATTAAATGTGATGAAATGGGAGTAATCATTTTCTAATACAATGCACATGAAACCTCAATAGTAGCTAAATGCATGTACATGATACAGAAAGTACATGTATGTTACATTTTTCTTTAAACCAATATGTTGGGTTTTTACTTTAAAAACTTATACGAATATTGAGGTAGACACATCTTATGAGAGATGTCAGCAAATATACATACCATGATCAGTCATACTGGAGATATACCTATAATGCAAAGGAACAATATATAAATTGCAAACATTGACATGCCATCTTCAGTACCGTAAGCAACACAGCAAAGTGTGTATTTGGTGTTACATGTGCAACACCATGTATATTTCATGACATTCAAAATGTTAAGCAGCCTGGTGTACACATCATATGGATGTACATGTTACACTGCCCCAATAACATTGTATGTAAGCATACTAGAAGAATGAATGACTATGGGCATACTATGTGTATTGTGTTTGCATAAGGAACAACACAATGCTAAAATATTACTGCTTTGTTACCCCAGTTGTATTCACATACACACAACTAATGTACAATTGAAGAGGGATTATATAACCTGTGCAACAATAACATACCGCTGCCACATCCCTTTGTGCACACAGCAGAGAAAAGAAAGGTGTGCAACCCATATTCATCTGTGTCCTAACAGAAGGTTATATAAAAAAACATTATTGTTAATATAACATAATTTAACTATAAAAGTAGTACTAGGAACATATATGTTTTTACTTACAAGAAAAAAATTAATTGATGAGATTCTGGCGTGTCTGGCCACCACTGGCTGTTTGTTCATTTTCAGCAGCTACATGGGTGGGATGCTCGTCTACCAAAGACTCAGCTAGGTCTGATTGTACATTGTGCCTGAGTGCAACATTGTGCAAAATGCAACAGGCAAGGATAATATCAGACACTTTTTGAGGCTTGTATAGAAGAGCCCCACCAGTTCTGTCCAGACACCTAAATCTGGTCATGAGTAGGCCAAATGTCCTCTCTATAACAGATCTTGTAGAGATATGGGCTGCATTGTACCTCTCCTCTGCTTCAGTTTGAGGGTTTAGCACCGGAGTCAAGAGCCACGGCCTAATTCCGTATCCTGAGTCACCTATAATGAATGGAGCACACATAAGCTTACATTAGTGATAAGATTCTACAATGCCAACATTCCTAAAGAAAAATGTGTTTTGTGTTAGAACATCTAAATCTGTACTCACCCAGCAGCCAACCATGTTCAAAATGTCCCTCTTCGAACGCATGGAAGACTGAAGAGTTCCTCAGGATAGAGGAATCGTGACTGGAACCAGGGAATTTGGGTACGACATGCATTATCCTCATCGTGGCATCACATACCACCTGTACATTGAGTGAATGGTAGTGCTTACGATTGCGGTAAACATGCTCACTCTGACTAGGTGCAATCAAAGCAACATGTGTGCAATCGATTGCACCCAGCACACATGGTATCACTGCTATATTATAAAAGCCAGTCCTGACTTCCAGCCACTCTGTCGCCTCTGTAGGAAAATGAATATAATTCCTAGCACGTCTATTGAGTGCATAGAGAAACTGGGTAAAGGCCCGCGAGAATGTAGATTGCGAGACCCCGCCCACTATGCCCACAGTTGTCTGGAATGACGCGGAAGCGAGATAATGTAATGAGCACAGCATTTTAACAAGCCCAGGGACTGCACGACCTCTGGCTGTAAAAAAAATCTAAATCTCCCCTTATCTCCTCATACAGAGATAAGATTGCTGCTGAACTCAAACGATAGCGACTTACTATCTCCTCCTCACTCATCCCATCTAACAGGGTTCTCTCCCTGTACACACGCGGACGAGGCACAAGTTGTCTCCTCTGTCTTCTCCTCTGATCTCCTGTCCCTCTACCTCTCCCTCGGCCTGTCCCTCTCCCTGTCCCTGTCGTATCCGCGTGCCTGTCCCTGTCACTGTCCCTCGGTCTGTCCCTCCCTTGCCCTATATCATTCTCTTGATCAGCAAGCATGTCATAGAAAAGAATGTTCCTCCGTCTCCTAAACAATCGCAACATTTTGAAATGAGTAGCTGTGAATGAGCAGGTAATGGGCGTCCTTTAAATAGGTATGTGATGATGTCAGGTGACATAGTAAAATGCAAGGTGTTACATTAACATAATAAAGTACTTCTGTGCCAAGCTGTGTGCAGTTGATCTTAGAAGTATTTGTTGTGTGTATTCTGCAGGGAATGATGATATTTGACAATGATGTCACGTGAAACTTTGTACAAACATTGCTTGAAAATAAATAGTTTAATGTGCAATGCATGTAACACTTCTGAACGCAACAGTCAGTCATGTAATTAGACAAAAAGGCTGAGATTAACGTGGGAAAAGTTTGCTGTAACATGTGTAATTAGCCATGTTATTGTCACATGTTGACAACAATGAATTGTCGTGTGCATATGCATGCATTTCTGTAATGAGGATAGTTGCTATAGAATGAGTTTACAAGGTGTCACAATGATGAATTACTGTACATGTGTGTAGAAGTTAGGTTGAAGTGCTTGTAATGCAACGGTTACAATGTAAACAGGCAATGTGATTGAGTGTCCAATAAGTGACGTCATGAAAATAGAGAGGACCCAAACTAGATGTAAACATGAGAAGAAAGATGTACATGAACGTTTAAAGATGCGTCACACATTACAAGCATTGTGTAATGTAAAGGAACATGAATATACGGTGTATGTGTGACATGTGTGACATGTGTAACATCATGTAAATAATTGTCGCTCAGTTCAGTAAAATGTGTGATATGATGTGAGGTTCTCCTTTAAGAGTTAAGTATAGGATTTTCCCTTGACACATCATCACATGATGAGTAATATGACACGCAAATGATGAAAACATCTAAAAGTACAATGTTATGCAAATAATACACGTCAGCTGTGACACAATGCAGGGAATGCCCCCCACACTGTAATGCAAATCCCCTTTGTATTGTGAGCAATGAAACGTAAACAGTACTATACTGTTATACGTCCCCGCTCCATTGACTCCATTGATGTACAGAAGAGTTTTTTTTTCTAAGTGCCGTTCCGGCAGCCTTAGCGATCGTTCTCCCCTCCAACTTGCCAACTTTAGTTGGCGGGAGAAATTGGCCATAACATCTCAATTTCCTAGTGCCGATCAGCCCCGATAAGCTGATTTTGGTACTTGAATCCAGCCGATTTAAAAAAGTGGCGATCAGTGCCGAAAACAGGCTTATCGGCAGGCGACTGGCCATAACAAAATTATCGGCTACGAAACCTGCCGAAATCAAGCACTTATCGGCGCTTACTGAATCTCAAACCCAATTTTGGCTATAAAATGCCGAAAAAATCCTTATCAACGCTTACTGCATGAGGCCCTAAGTGCCTATCCTGGTGGGTATACAGTATGTGAATCAATTATATAAATGAATCAATTGTATAAAGTGTGCTAAAATATTATATTAATTAGATGCAGAATAGTGATATGTGACACCCAATATAGATGCAATAGAGACATAAACAATGAAAAAAATAAAATAAAATATAAAAAATATAAAAAACAATGAAAAGAGGGTGATACCAGTCCTCAATTGGAATGTCCAGTAAAATTGAAAAAAAAAAAAAAAATGCAAATGGTGTTGGGGGTCTCCGGCTGCTCTCAAAGGATTAACCACATCCGAAATGAATCTGCAAAAGAGAGAGAGGAGAGAGCGCACGCCCCATAGTGTAAAAACGTAAATTTATTGCGGGGAGGGGAAGGGGGGGATAAAAAATGCACTCACAAGGGTACAAGTTTTAATAGCATATTGTGATATACTGCACCGACACACTTTATTCGAGCAAATACCCGGTATGTACCTGGCAGATACCTGGAATGCGCCGCTCCTAACCTCTGACAAGCCCCGTTGCATTTGCCTTCCCAGCCTGGGTTCATGCCTGGCTGATGGGCGGCTGATCTGTTAAATGATAATGATTAGGATTTAATAGGCTGCAATGCTTCGCGTGTCTACCAGATGGCATAAATTCATGAATTGTAATGCAGTTTATATATATATATACTGTGCAGTATTGCAGCCAGCGGGAATAAAATGCTTCAATCCCTGCTTGGAAAATAACTCAATGTACTCGGGCAGAAAACAGTCACAAACCTCAATACACCCGGGTATACCCGAATTCGTGGGACTAGCCAAGCTCAAATAAAGTGTGTCGCCAGTGTAATCACCACCATCCGGTAACTGCAACAGGTGCTGGAATAAATCCTCGGTCCCGAGATGATATTGAACCACGTTGTTTGCAGGATGTCCTGGGCTTGGTGATGGTAAGAAACGATTTCCAACGATACCAGGAACACACCGCCCTGCCTGGAGTTCTCCGCGATATCCGGCGCTCAAATCAGTTGGTAGCTGCGCCCCGTAATTCCCTAAGAGAGCGTCATCACGTACGCAAGGACATTACATCATCTCCTGATGAAGTCTCGCTTGAGACGAAACGCGTAGAGATTGCTGTGGAGCTTACTGTCCAGGTTATATATTTTATTTGCACTCATCTACATTATTGCACTCCTGCTGCTTTGCTAGCATTTTGCTACCAGCCATTCAGACATTCAAGTTCCTGTTTACACTGTGAACTCTCCCCGGCTGAAACCTCGCTGACATCATCAAGTTCACGCGAGACTCCATTCAGTGTATGCTCTGTGTAGCACCAGAGAGAAGGAAAGGCGGCGTCCCTCGTGGCTTTCGGTCCCTGCCAGGACCTAGAGGGGCTATTGTGGCAAGACACACCGTGGACATCACACCGAAGTCCTCCTCCTTGGGTTCCTGCATCTGAACGGGCTGAGTTGTACTCAAAAACGCATTTTTTTCAGCTTTGTTTGTGAGTGTGCATTTTTATCCCTTACTCCATAAATTTATTGTTATACAATTTTACGCTATGAGTGCGCCTGTTTTTTCTGTGTTTTTGTAGATATCCTAAGGAAGTGGTGTTCCCTTCATTCGGGCTGCAGAGACTCTTTTGGATAGCAATTGGAACATTTTGGGATTTGTATATCTTTTACATATATTTTTCTGGACATTTTCTTTTTTGATATTTTATTATGTATTTTATTGGTTCATTTTTTTAAAAAATTTTTTTACTACATCCACTGTTTTTTTTAGCATAGGTTTTTTACTTTTATTTGTAATAACATTTTCCATTTCACTTTTATTTATATTTTTACTCTATAGAGATTCTATATAGTGATAGGTTGGCGCTAATATATTTCTTCTTTTATATATATATATATATATATATATATATATATATATATATATATATATATATATATATATATAAAAGTGACACTGTGTGCTCATTTGCATGTCATTTCCCAGAATCCCTTGCTGCAGTGGAAGTGCTGTATGCTGGGTGATAATGGGGAAAGGCGGGGTTGCAGACCTGCCTAAGACATGCAGATGAGCATACAGTTATATTTGTGTATATATATATATATATATATATATATATATACAATAGGGGTCTGCGCTCGTGTGTGGAACGCCAGAAGTATAGGATATATAAAATTAATTAAACCGGTAATAAATCATAAATACATCAACATAATATTAATGAATTAATATAATGATATACCAATGCAATATATCCTAAATAATGAAATTAATTAATATACCAAAAATGCACTGTGAATGTCCAATATAAAAAAAGCTAAAAACATACAATTATACAAAAAATTTTTTTTTTTTTTTTTTTTTTGGTGTGGTGCTGTGAACTTTGCCTTAATCTGCTCAATGCAGATAGTCCTCTAGAGTCCAACAAATAAGTCCAATAATTGGGGAGTGACAGTGGCACTATTAGGACCAACAGGCAGCTTCTTAAAAGGGCACAACGACCTCCCTCTCCACCTGCATAGAAAAATATAAGAAAAAAAAAAAAGCGCCAAATCCTAGTGCATTACTGTGCAAAATAGATATATTTAATTCCCAAAAATCTCAATAAAAATGAACTCACAAACATAAAACAATTAAAAGCATTGTATGAGTAATACTCATGCTCCTAGGACCAGGAAACGCTGCTTTGCTGCTGTAGTCCCTCCGTGACTCCACTGGAACAGATTGCTGCCTCCGTTGTTCACTGCCTGCAGGAACTGACGTATCAGGCACTCCACGATGGTCTCTCCCCCGGTATACACCAAACAGTTGATCTTTAGTTCCCACCGGGGACGGTTGAAGTCGCGGACCAGCGGGTGACGTCACGGGAACAGGGGAAGAAGTCTGTAAATCAGATGAAACGTGTAGGGAAGGTGTGCAGTGGACTTTGCAACGCTTGCCATTGAACTGCTGAGTATCTGTACCGGTTCGGTAATTAGAACTGTTCCCGTGACGTCACCCGCTGGTCCGCGACTTCAACCGTCCCCGGTGGGAACTAAAGATCAACTGTTTGGTGTATACCGGGGGAGAGACCATCGTGGAGTGCCTGATACGTCAGTTCCTGCAGGCAGTGAACAACGGAGGCAGCAATCTGTTCCAGTGGAGTCACGGAGGGACTACAGCAGCAAAGCAGCGTTTCCTGGTCCTAGGAGCATGAGTATTACTCATACAATGCTTTTAATTGTTTTATGTTTGTGAGTTCATTTTTATTGAGATTTTTGGGAATTAAATATATCTATTTTGCACAGTAATGCACTAGGATTTGGCGCTTTTTTTCTTATATTTTTATATATATATATATATATATATATGTAGAGGTATCAGTACCGTGTTAGCCGAGCTTCAATAATCAAAAAATAAATAGATGATACCGTTCTGTGGCTAACGAAATGCTTTTATTTGTGCGAGCTTTCGAGATACACTGATCTCTTCTTCCGGCGATGTTACAATGAATGAAGCAAGCAAAAGCTATACTATAAACAGTGTCTATTGGAATGTTATCTGTGCTGGTCCTTCCCCCGGTGTGGATGTGTTTTATGGCTGGAGGTGTCAAAAGGTTCCTGAAAGCAAGTGATGAAAGAGTGTGTATGTGTATCAGTGTGAATTAACATGAATGGATAGCCCACAGTATATACAGTGCTTTACAAAAGGTGTGTGTGGAGTGGGAGCGGATATAAATGGTGTGGGTGGGTGTGGAAATGTGAGAGTTAGTAGCATAACTAAAAGTGTGTGGATACTATGTGGTCCCTATTGGTGTATAGGGATGGAAAAACAAGGAGGATAAGTATGTGTGAGAGACAGCTGTGTGTGCATACATATAGCACAGTATGTGCAGACATGGCCTATAGCGCTCATGGGAAGAGAGTTCACTTGTGTCAGTAATGACTCATAAAATTTCGATCTCTGTTTAGGCCACTGCTAAGTGTCCCGAACAGTTGCATAAATTTGTATTCATGCAATCGTCTCTCTTTCGGTGTTTTAAGATTACCTTTGAGTATGGCAACCCTCAGATCGTTCATCTTATGGCCAGAGTCAGAGAAATGTTCGCCAACAGGACTGTCTCTTGTTCCGCGTGTGATGCTGTGGCGGTGCAGGTTCATTCTCTTGTTTAGCCCCTGCCCTGTCTCACCTATGTAGTAGCAGCCCCCTGGGCATTTCATGCACACGATGAGGTACACGACATTGCTGGAGGAACAGGTGAACCTTCCTCTGATTTTGTATTCCCGATTCCTGTGTGGTATTTGTATTGTGTCCGCTGTGTAGAGCATTGCGCAGGTTTTGCATCTTGGGTCCTGGCATGGTTTTGTCCCGCATTCAGTTGTACTGCTGAATACTTTACTCCTCACCATAATATTCTTGAGATTATGGGGTTGTCTGTATGATAATAAGGGTGCTTCAGGGAAGACCTGTTGCATTCATGTATCTTCCTGGAGGATGGGTTGTAGTTTCCTGGCGATCTTGCATACACTACCGACACACTTAATCCGAGCAGGGCTAGTTCCGCAAGCCGGGGGATGCCCCGGCTTGCTAGCCCCACTCCCTCGGCGTGCCGCGCATCACCGATGCGCGGTCACGCGTCATCGGGTGCCAGCGCCCCCTGCACGCGCGTCCAGGGCTCCCCGAGGGAGCCCTGGTGTCCCGCGATGTGGGGGACGGCGGCAGGGGATTCCGGGGGACCCGGCGGACCCGGCAGCGGGAGGGAGAGCGCCCCGATCGGAGGGCGCTCTTCCGCTGCTTCGGCGCGCGCGCCCGGCACCCTCCGGCGCGCGCCAGGTTACTGCTGCGGCCGAGAACGGGCAAATGCTCGAATAAACTCGGCCGCAGCAGTAGGGCTCCTAGGTGTGGGTTATATGTGCCCACCAAAGGTACCCTGTCGCTTGTCTCCTTCTGTTTGTATTCAAGGAAATCAATTCTTGGTATTCTGGTGGCTTTGTGAATTTGCTGGTCTACAATTCTGTGGTTGTACCCACAGTTTATAAAGTCTGATCTCAAGGCTTTAATCCGCTGGTCTCTGTCTGCTGTGTCGGAGCATATCCGGTTGTATCGTATGGCTTGACTGTAGATGGTTGCATGTTTGGTGTGTGTCGGGTGGAAGCTGTTGTCCCTCAAATAGTTGGCTCTGTCTGTAGGTTTGCGGTATACAGAAGTCTGTAGTTGGTTGTTCTTTATAGTAATGGTGGTGTCTAGGAAATGTACTTCATCCGGAGAATGGGTGAGTTTGAGGTTGATGGTCGGGTGGAACGTATTGAAGTTGTCATAGAACTGTAGGAGGTCCTGTTCGCCAGAGGTATTCAAATACTTTCAACTGTTTTCCTTAATATATCTCAAATGTACTATACATGATATTTAATCAGAGATATATGTAGCCCTTTTTCTGAACCCTCCTAAAGGAACTACTGGTCGCTGTACAACATCTGCGGCTCCAGGAGATCTGAGCCTCCGCTAGCTGGGAGCCTGGGGTAACACTCATACACTTTCTTAGCGCAGCGCCTCCACTTACCCAGGATCCACGTGATGTGAGATTCCCCTGGGCAAGAAATACAACAACACACATATATGATGCAACCAGTTTTACTATAAGATAATGCACAATACCTTATCACTTCTATCTTATAGCAATATGACCCAAAACATATAACCTTATACTATAACGGTATAACCTTAGTGGCTCACCCATTCATCAGGAGTAACGTCTCCATCCCCTCACCGCATGCCCCACACACCGTGTCCATATATATTAAGTGATGGTATAGGCTCAGTTCTTTAACCACTCGCTCAGTGTTCCTAAAGAGTTTAGCCTAAGGCGGGATCAGCGCCTGTTGACCGGTGTTGGTGCATTTGATGTTATAGTACCTTCCGGTCACGGCGGTGACCGGTACCTCTTCGCAAAGGGTCAGATGCATCACGGTCTGCCTCTTGGGTCTTAATGTCCAGCCGTCTGGTCCCAGACGACTCGCCAGCAACCTGCTCCGCACGCTTGTCTCTTTGTCCCTAGCTGTCTACACAGTAAGGGTGATGCTCGCTACTACTATAGGCCGTCCCTGCAGCAAAGCAACCTTCGGTGACTTCAGGGAACACTCCTAGGGGCCTACGGGGTAGCCTGTCCTATGGAGGTGGGTCTAATCTTCTTTTAAGAATATTGTTTTAAAAAACTGCCTCTCTACTAAAGTGAGTTATGCTGGTAATCAGTCTGTCCTAATTCCAGAGGCCTCAGGGAACCCGTGTGTCCAAACCAATGTTGCAGACACGGTTCCAGACCCTCTCAAAGGGGACATCCTAATGGTAGAGCAGGAACCTCTGCTGGCGGAAACCGTGACTACTCTGACTACTCAACCTAAACCTGCAGCAAACACACTGCACACACACAGTACCTGCAGCAACCTACTGCACTCACTCGGTACCTGCAGCAACCACACTGCACACACACTGAACCTGCAGCAACCCACTGCACTCACTCGGTACCTGCAGCAACCGCACTGCACACACACACTGTGAATACTTGTCAGCGCTCACAGCACTACCAGCCGTGACACTGACAAGAAAGACTGCACACTCACACCTAAGGGCAGAGTCCCTAACCTAGGGCCGTCCCTCAGTACTTACCCCCTACCCTGGTGGGGATTGGGGCCTGCCTGGGATCTGGGGAACTACCTTACCCGGTGTAGGAGCCACTTGCTCCCTACACCCTTCCTTCCCCTTCCTGCTCCCAGCGTCAACTGCCAAACGTGGTCCCCGCAACATTGTAGCCTTCCTCCACAGGAGAAGCTGCAAAACCCTATTTGCTGGCTGGCTGCACGTGATGTGGGTGAAAGGGCAATCCCCAGAGGCTGCTGGGAATTGTAGTCCACTCAGGACCTCTTTAGCATTGGTACCGCGTGCACTACCCTTACTGCGCCTGAGCGACCAACGTGCACGCTCGCGCAACCTGTCATGGTTGCCCCCGCTAGCCTGGTGTGCCGCAGAGCCTCGGAGCGCTACATGGGGGGTCTCTGGGGCTGAAAAGAGACCGGGGTTACATTTAGTTTAGCTTACAATACATTAATAGTTCTGTACATTAGCATCACTATACCTATATCTATGAAGTATTATCATGTTGGCGCACTGAAAGACAGGACAATGTTCACTAAACCTACACCCATCCCCCCTTCCACCCTCACCCCACTACCAATAGGGTTACTAGAATTTTTGTACTTTTTCTTAAACACTTATGAGCTGATTATTATAAGAAAAAACAAACAGGCAGAATGGCGCACTGAGAAGCACTAAGTTTAATAACCCCAAGAGGTGAGTACAATACAATAAGCACACAATTACTAAAAAACACTAAAATATGGAACAGGGGGGGGGGGGGGTGAGAACCACAGAAGCTCACTGCTGATAAACCAAGGGGGGTCCGGACCCAATCTACTTACATAGAAATAGCAGTCAGCAGGGTTTATCAGCAGTGAGCTTTTTGTTTTTTCTTGTCTGTGAGCTCCTTTGCAGGGAGCCCCGGGGGTCGCGCGGGTGTCCCCGGTGCTGCAAAACATGCACAACAATCACAATAGCCAATGTAATGTCCCCTAACCCCTTAATCACCATAGCGGTTATTAACCGCTACAGACATAAAGGGGTTAACCCACCCTTACCCACCACTCGGGAGGCCTACATACCCTCCCCCACTAACCCCCCCACCCCATGAGGCCTAACCACTCTCACCTCCTACCCACAAGGGAGGCCTACCCACATACCCTTGGGGCCAATACACCCTCCCCCCACCCCCAACACATACAGTACAATAATGTGCAAAATAACTATTATCCAGATATGGATAATATATTATTTGCCCATTATGAAACACATAAAACATGCATAAATCAAAACATGAATTTTTAATCTTAAACATTTAATCTTTAACATGCAATGTGGTGATTTTAAGATATTATTCATATGTGGATAATAGTAATTTTGCCCATTACAGTACTGTATGTGTTAGGGGGCGGGGGGATGTGTGTTGTTTATTGGGGGCAATTGTCTATCCGCTAAGGTAATGAAGCTGCATTAATGTATTTTTATTAATAGTGTGCGGGAGCAGGGGGTCCCCTGACCTGAACCGCATTGATTTCTGCCTCAGAGACCCTCTGCTTCCCGAGTTACAGGCCCCGGTTTGGGGCATCGGTGCCAGTGCGGACGCCATATTTATAGAGCCCACGTCGCGTCTTGGACACTATAAAGATGGCGGCGACATTGACCCCCTGCTCCTGCACACTATTATTAAAAATACATTAAAGCAGCTTCATTACCATAGCGTATAGCCGCTGCGGTAATGAGTTATTGTTTATTGTTATGTGTGTTTTAATACTAGTGTAGATGTGCAGGGGGTCTCCTGAGCTGAACCGCATTGATTTCAGGTCCGAGGACCCCCTATTTAAGGAGATATAAGCCCCTTTATGGGGTGCCGGTATCCCCTGCAGAATGTAAATAACCCGGTCACGTGACGCGGGAGTTTTAAACTGCAGGGGATACCGGCACCCCATAAAGGGGCCTATATCTCCTGAAGTAGGGGGTCCTCGGACCTGAAACCAATGCTGTTCAGCTCCGGACACACCCTGCTCATGTACACTATTATTAAAATGTTTTTATTTAGTGTACGGTCGCCTGTAACAGCCTTGCATGGAGATACAGAATCTCCATACAAATGTTACATGCGGCTTTTTTTTCTATCAGCTAGCGTACGTAAAGGTTAAGAACGCTAGCAAGGGGGAAAAAAGCATCACGTACGCTGTGGCTGTTTTGAGCTATTTTGAGCAGGTACGTTAAAAAATGGCCTCAAGGCCTTACTGAATCGCGTCCCCGGCCTCACTTTTTAACGAACCTGCTTTTTGGCCAAATCCGATCGCAAAGCCATTGAGCTTAGTGCATAGCCCCCAAAGACCTCAATCGGGTGCATGAACCTGCAATGAATTTTGGCAAACAAGAACCTATAGTTTATGTTTACTGATGGAAAGGTTAAAAGATTAAACAAGTGTTAAAAATATATTTGTCTGAATTGTGTTTTAAAGGTGTCAATCGGCTTAATTCAATCGTCTGCACATGTCACTGTCTTTAGTTCACTTTGTTTTAGGAGTGACTGTCCTTTCAAAGTGAGTTTGAGTAAAAACAAAAACTGCAGTGAAATGATCAGTTGAGGACAGTCCAAAGGCCACACTAAAGCCTTTCACGGGTCAGATGGGATCAATGGGCTGCACGTTTGAAGAGCCACTGTAGACTGTCCTTTATTTTCTTATAACCCCAGAAGGCTCCAGCTAATCGGTTCCATCATGTTACATGGATTGAAACGATAAAAATCACTGTTTGCTTACAGTACAAATCAACCATCTATTTCATCCTATATCAGACTTCAAAGAACATGTATTGTTAAAAAGGAGCCTGCACTGTAAGTGGACTTTATCTTCCAGCAGTTACACGGATAGGAAATCACCACCCAGTCTAACGACATATGTAGGACACTGGAGTTTTCATGTTTATTTAAGAGACTATTTTGATCTACATTCTACATGTCTACATTCCTTTGTCTGAATCAGATTTGATTTGTTCTAATAAGGAAATTACTTAATTTGTTTTGAACTAACTGCGAATAACTCTAAAGGGTTCCCAGTAATAAAAAGCTGCAGTTCTACTACACTCTGGCCAAAGTGAATACCTAAGCTTTGGTCCCGCTGGGGCCGGCGGCGCGCGTGGCCGCAGTCCACCAGCCCCTTACCTAATGTGAGCTTGCCCCCGCTGCCTCCTTCCAACAGGGCTGACTGCGTGCTGTGACGCGTCAGCCTGCTAGAGCTACCAGCAGCTTGTGTTCTGCAGGTCTGACGCGTCACGTGGTGCACGTGTCAGCCAATGAGGAGGGAAGGAGGAAGGAGCTACGGGAGGGAGGCGGCTTGGGAGGGAAGTCTGTTCATGCATAGCTCTCCCTCTCCGCCCCTCCCGTGCATGACTCTCCCTCTTCCTACTGCAACACTGGCCAGAAAGCTTGCTCATGTAAACATCAGCCCTACATTTGTTCTAATTTACAAGCGTTTTTATGAAAGGACAGTACATTTGTGCCTCACCCAGCGCGGTGTCTGTGTGATGGCCCTGCTTCCACGTCATGGCCGCGCCCCCCATTTCATGGCCGCGCCCGACCCATTTTGGCCACGCCCCCCCCCTGTTAAAAAAAACAAAGTTTAATTATTGGATCGCCAAAGCCAACAGTCCAAAAAGTACCTTCACTGGGGATTGTCAATTTCCATCCATAGCATACACTCTGTTTGGATTATCCATCAATAACTTGAATACAACTTTAATAACGTTATGCTCTTGAGAAATATTGATGTAAAGTAATGCTTTGGGGTATCTTAATTCATCATTGATTACCAGTGCTTTGCTAAAAATTGCACCATTTTTTCTATTTTAGTTGAATATGAGCCCAATATGCCACAAGTATTGAATATTCCATATTATAGACTAAAGCAGAAAAATTCAGGGCATTATTGAAAAACTTATATTTCCTCCTAAACCTGGCCCTACTACCTCCTTCCACATCACTGTTGGAAATACCATCATTCACCCAGTAGCCCAAGCACGCTGCCTAGGGGTCACACTTGATTCCTCTCTCACATTCTCCTCTCACATTCAAAACGTTTCTAAAACTTGTCGCTTTTTTCCGCCGCAATATCACAAAGATATGCCCTTTCCTCTGTTACTCAACTGCTAAAACTCTGACTCAGGCCCTCATTCTCTCCCATCTCGATTACTGCAACCTCCTGCTGTCCGGCCTTCCTGCCTCTCACCTGTCTCCCCAACAATCTATCCTAAACGCTGCTGCCAGAATCACTCTACTCTTTCCTAAATCTGTCTCTGCGTCTCCCCTCCTGAAATCCCTCTCCTGACTTCCGATCAAATCCCGCATCTCACACTCAATTCTCCTCCTCACTTTTAAAGCTTTACACTCTTCTGCCCCTCCTTACATCTCAGCCCTAATTTCTTGCTATGCACCATCCCGACTCTTGCGTTCTTCTCAAGGATGTCTTCTTTCTACCCCCTTTGTATCTAAAGCCCTCTCCCGCCTTAAACCTTTCTCACTTTCTGTCCCGCACCTCTGGAATGCCCTTTCCCTCAATACCCGACTAGCACCCTCTCTATCCACCTTTAAGATCCACCTTAAGACACATTTGCTTAAATAAGCATATGAATAGCACTGTGGATCAGCCTGGACACATGATACATTAAGCTTGGCCCCCTGCAGACGCACTTACTAGAATTCCCTCCTACTGTCTCTATACGTTCCCCTACCTACCAATTAGATTGTAAGCTCCTCGGAGCACGGACTCCTCTTCCTTAATGTTACTCTTACAGTGTGTCTGAAGCACTTATGTTACGCCGGTGCTGCCCGCAGACCAGACCCGTCCCCTGAGCTGAAGGGGGAAGTGGTAATACACGCACCCGCAGCAAAGGGAGCGTGTCCGGAGTGTGGTATGAAGCGTTGCCAGGCCAGGTGTAGTAAGGTAGACAATACTTGCCGGTGTACCGGTTGTAGAGATAGAGTGAATGATGCCTTGCCGAAGTCAGGGAGTGGAGAGTGGAGATAGGTCGTAGTCCAAGCCGTGTTCAAGGGGTTACTAGAGTGCGCATTGTCCAAGGGAGTGCCGAGATCGAGAGCCAGAGGGGGTAGTCGTACGAGCTGCGTCAGAACCTGTGAAAACACTGAGAGAATCCAGAAGTACTTCCATACAGAGACTATGTCGAGCAAAGACTGAGAGCAGAGAGGAGCTAGATAAAGCAGGAAGGTCCAATTAGGAACGGAGGCGGGACAGGAAGAGCTACAGGGAGACACTGC
>NC_134492.1:40577734-40760234 GCF_040206685.1 Ascaphus truei | reverse complement strand
ACTAATTTTTTTTATGATGACTATTTTATGTATATTTTAAAGGGTGGAAGAAAGGTATAGCTCAAAATATTCCAGTGTGGGGCTCTTAACTTGTTCAATCTGGGATGCATGTTAGGGAAAATTTACATTTTAGTTTTTGTACAGAATTTAAAACTCCTTTTTTATGCTGATTATTTTATTTTCTCACACTACTAATCCAGAGATATCTGCATATATGTTTTACTTTTTTCGTGACTGTAACCAGTAGCTTGAACATATTCTTATTCTTAACTATTCTTATAGGAAGTAATGATTCTGCTGTATATTGATGCAATATATATATATATATATATATATATATATATATATATATATATATATATACAGTGTTCGACAATTATATACATTTACTCGCCCGGGGCGGGTGGATTTAACCCCCGGGCGAGTAAATATTGGCCCAAGCAGCACACGTGTGTTTTTTAAATTTCCCGCGCTCGCGCTGCTGTTTTTCCCGCGCTCGCGCTGCTGTTTTTCCCGCGCTCGCGCTGCTGTTTTTCCCGCGCTCGCGCTGTAGAAAAAAAAAAAGCCGGAGGCGGGTTCATGTTGTTGGGGGAGATTACCCCGCCTCCGGCTCTCTGAGCAGTGGCCTCCCTCCTCAGCGCTTCCACTCCTCCCCCTTCCGGCAGCCAGCGCTTCCATGCCTGTCTGCCTCAGGCCCCTGCAGGGCCATCTGTCACCCCTCCCATCGGGCCACCCGCCCCCCCCTCGCACTGGGCCATCCGCCCCCCCCCTCGCAAAGGGCCATCCGCCCCACCCTCACAAAGGGCCATCCGCCCCCCCTCGCATCAGGCCACCCGCCCCCCCCCCCTCACCCCAATCTCTCCCGGCCTCCGTGACCCCCCCTCACCCCACGCGTGCCTCTCCCTGCTCTAAGCAGGGGAAATCCCCTCACAGGAGCCTCTCCCTGCTCTAAGCAGGGGAAATCCCCTCACCGGAGCCTCTCCCTGCTCTAAGCACATCAATCAGTGAATACTGCGGCGTCGGCGTCCCACTCTGGAGGGGGCGCGGCCCCTTGCAGAGGCCCTCCTGCCGTGCGGAGGCCCCCGGTGCCATGTGCGACCCCCTGCCTTACGGGTGAGTGTTTGTGTGTGTGAGTGACAGACTGTGAGTGTGAGTTTGTCTGAGTGAGTGTGTCTGAGTGAGTGTAAGTGTCTGTGTGTCTGTGAGTGTGTCACCCTCTCTCCCTCTCCCTGTGTCACCCTCTCCCTGTGTCACCCTCTCTCCCTCTCCCAGTGTCACCCTCACCCTCTCCCTGTGTCACCCTCTCCCTGTGTCACCCACCATCTCTCTCTGTCACCCTCTCCCTCTGTCACCCTCCCTCTCCCTGTGTCACCCTCTCTCCCTCTCCCTGTGTCACCCACCCTCACCCTCTCCCTGTCACCCTCCCCCTCTCCCTGTGTCACCTTCCCCCTCTCCCTGTGTCACCCTCCCCCTCTCCCTGTGTCACCCTCCCCCTCTCCCTGTGTCACCCTCCCCCTCTCCCTGTGTCACCCTCCCCCTCTCCCTGTGTCACCCTCCCCCTCTCCCTGTGTCACCCTCCCCCTCTCCCTGTGTCACCCTCCCCCTCTCCCTGTGTCACCCTCCCCCTCTCCCTGTGTCATTCTCCCCCTCTCCCTGTGTCAACCTCCCTCTCCCTGTCACCCTTCCTCTCCCTGTCACCCTCTCTCTCCCTGTGTCACCCTCTCCCTGTGTCACCCTCTCCCTGTGTCACCCTCTCCCTGTGTCACCCTCTCCCTGTCACCCTCCCTCTCCTTGTCACCCTCCCTCTCCTTGTCACCCTCCCTCTCCTTGTCACCCTCCCTCTCCCTCTCCGTGTCACCCTCTCCCTCTCGCCCTCTCTCTGTCACCCTCTCCCTCTCTGTTGCACTCTCTTCTTCGCTCTCTCTGTCGCACTCTCTTCTTCGCTCTCTCTGTCGCACTCTCTTCTTCGCTCTCTCTGTCGCACTCTCTTCTTCGCTCTCTCTGTCGCACTCTCTTCTTCGCTCTCTCTGTCGCACTCTCTTATTCGCTCTCTCTGTCGCACTCTCTTCTTCGCGCTCTCTGTCGCACTCTCTTCTTCGCCCTCTCTGTCGCACTCTCTCTTTCTATCATTCTCTGTGTGTGTGTCTCTCATTCTCTCTCTTTCTCTGTGTGTCTCTCTTTCTCTCTGTGTGTGTGTGTGTGTCTGTCTGTCTCTCTCTCTGTGAAGCGCCGACGTCAAGACACTGGTTAAGGGATTCAGGAAACTAGTCATTCACATCTGGCTTTTAGTTCTAGATCCGACATTGACATACACACACACACACACGCGCACACACACGACTAATTGTAGTATAATGTAATACAATAAATACATTTATGTCAAAAACGAATGTTGTTCTGACTAGGAATTTATTAAATGTATTTTATTTATATATTTTATTTTAAAGCGGGGTTGGGGGCGGGACTAGGGGCGGAGTTGGGGGCGGGACTAGGGGCGGAGTTGGGGGCAGGACTAGGTGGCGAGTAGATTTTTTGGTTGGGCGAGTAGATTTTTGGGTGATTTGTCGAACACTGTATATATATATATCCTTGTGGAAAAACCCAGTCTACTAAATACAATCCTCTTCTCTGCAGCAAAAACACATATTTCAAGCTGTAGAGATTTGGCCAGCGCCTTACAAACTTTTAAAAAGGTTGATTTTTGGAAGTTTGACAAAAAGGTTGAATTTTGGCAGGTTCGTAACCTTAGCCGAAAAGTTTGCACCTCTCTAGTTTGGGAACCACCTCTGTCTACAGAAGAAAGCGACACATCAGAGGAAGCCCTTTCCCACTGAGCTACATCTTTAATGTGAACTTAAGTTAAAGTTATTCTGAGCATCCACTTTGGGAATGCAGTACAAGTACAGACAGGTTGTACAGGTGAAGGAATTATCAGATAGAAGAAAGTGTTGATGCCACCTCATTTATGTACAGTACACATAGTTATATACAGTAGATATGATGTGAAGAGCAGAAAGAAGTGGTGTAGGGTCTACTTAATTATAAATAGGATAGGATTGAGAGGGGAACATTGGTAGCAACTTTAACATACTAATACATACTGTAGCATTCAGGATGGAAGTATTTTGTTTTAGAGAAAGAGGAATGCTGAAACAGGTCATGTACAGTGCAATCTCATGGGTGGTATACTTTGAAGTATGATGAATTATGTAATGAAACTTTTGTTGTTTGTTAACGAAAGTCTCCCAGTTGTAAAACTGGGGCAAAATAAGTGCAAAACAAATGCACCAGATTTGTCAAAGGAAAAACTCCAATTACTTTAAAAAAAAGTTTCAATTTCCTGGTTTTTGACATGCTGTAGTTTTGAAGCCTGTAGAATTTAGTGAATAGACCATACATATTATAAATATGCGTATACACAGTATGCAATAATTATATATATCTAACATTGTGCATATGTGTGTTTCTTTTTTTACCCACCATAACTTAACTAAGTGTGGTGAAACCTATCCTTAGCTTCATTTTGCAAAGCGAGTATAACCAACCCCACACTGAGGAGACCCATTAAGGTCGACATGGCTGTCTGTGGGTGGGTTTACTGGCTATGCATCTTAACCCTGGCTGTGCTCAAAGCTGTGAAATGCAGCAAGCATAAGCTTACAGGGGACCATGTTATATGGTTTTGAAGCAAAAGGTGACACTGTGTGCTCATTTGCATGTCATTTCCCAGAATCCCTTGCTGCAGTGGAAGCACTGTATGCTGGGTGATAATGGTGAAAGACACGGTTGCAGACCTGTCTAAGACATGCAAATGAATATACAGTAACATTTTAATTTGCTATATATATATAAATATTTGTTTTGAAGAGAGAGGGGGGGCTAGACACCGCATACACTACATATTATATAGGTACCCTTGGAGGCTGGCTAATTATAAACTGAAAATGATTATGCCAGCGGTGCTACGGGATAATGGGTAATAGAGACACAAACAGAAAAGTATCCCATACGAGCACACGGGTGTACCAAAATATAACAATTTATTTCACATCTCTTAAAGACAATACAAAAGGTTAAAAAATTGACAGGAACTACCTCTAGATGCTGACTAGCTCAAAACAGCTATATGCTGTGTTGCATAAATTAATAGCTGATGAGTGTGCAATACATATATGTTCTAATGTGTGGATCATATAATATAAGGTAGGAAAAATCATGCCATGCCCTGGGAGCAAAATCAATGTCTATGTCCAAACAGGTAATACTCAGAGTCAAAACTAGCTAGAACATGCTATAATATAAACATGTAATCACTCGTCATGCTGTAATTAGTGTGCTGAAATAGGACTACTAGGTAAACACCAAACACGAAGTTACTCAAACTGATGTGGTTGAATCACTGCCTCTGAAACACTAGCAGACCAGAAAGACTAGAAAGACTAGACTAGACTAGAAAGACTAGCAAAAGTATGCAACCATGAAGTGTAAGAAAAAAAAGTCTGGTAACCAAATAATGAGAAAAGGTTTGCATAAGGTCAGTATATCTACGTGAGTGCCAAGATAAGGGAGGTAGGTGTCCTGTCTCTGGCTTCCCACTCCTACGCGCTTCGACTTGCGTCTTCCTCGGGGAGTAGTAAATTACACTGGGAGTAGTTGACATATATATATATATATATATTTATATATATATAACCATGCTTCCCCCCCCAGACTATACGGTGGTGTCTAGGGTACATGAGGGCAGATTACATGCGGTGTGGTGCGTACCTGTTAGGAACAGGAGGGCCTGAGCTTCCCGCGGTGTTGTGGGGGAGCCAGGACCGGGCTTCTGGGGTGATAGCCTCCATGATCTCTTACTGGTGCAGCGCCTCCATCTTCTATACTCCCAGGGTAATGGGACAGGACCGGTATAGAAGAACCCCTCGGGTCCCAGGGTTATACTCTCCAAGTCACACACAGTCTTTACGGATGAAGAATAGTCTCTTTATTTGACAGAGCAACAATATCCCAACGATAAGGCTTCCAGCAGCCGCAACACAATAGCCAGAACGGGTTATACACAGCTCACCTCCGTGCAAATACTTCCTCCTCTCCTTCCCTCCAAGTCACTTCCGACAGGATGGTCTGAGCTAGGGCTTCAATACCCCGTGGCCCACCCCCGAGGTTAGCCTCGAGGTGGGTCTTGAATTCTCCCCCATCACCCCTGGCAGTGGGGTGAGGGCATTGGTCCACCAGTCTATAATTCTACCTATAGACGCTGATCGTTTCAGTTCCTCTCTCTCTCTTCCGGCACTCTGCGCCGGGGAGCCCGCAGCCTCCTGATACTCCTCGGACCGTTCCGCAGGATTCGTGGCTCACGGCATAATAACCGGCAACTCTAGACTCTCGATATCACTGTTCACTCGAACTCTTCCTAACTACTCTCTCGAACGAAGAACCAGCAAAAAGCCCCGCCACTCACCGGAGTTGGCTGCTAAATATAGAGCTAGCCCCGCCCCTCACGGTGTCAGCAGAACCTCCCCTCTTGATCACGCCTGAAGCAGAGTCCAGGCCTGCATCGACCACTCAGGACAGGGCTATGAAGGAGGAAAACCCATGATGATTACTGGCGCCTGATCTTAACAGGGATCTTAACAGGGATCTTAACAGGGATTATCACAGTAGAAGGAAGATAGGTATAGCCTGTGCTGTTTACAGGGGGCTACATATATATATATATATATATATATATATATATATATATATATATATATATATATGTGTGCTTGTGTGTGTAGAGCTACTGTGTGTGTAGAGGTGCTGTGTTGTGTGTGCTGGTGTGTGTGTAGCAGCAGATAGTGTGTGTATAGATCTGCTGTGTGTGTGTGTGTGTGTGTGTGTGTGTGTGTGTGTGTGTGTGTGTGTGTGTGTGTGTGTGTGTGTGTGTGTGTGTGTGTGTGTGTGTGTGTGTGTGTACACAGAGGGGCGGCAGTGTGTGGATATAGATAGCTGCAGTGTAAGAGTATATAGAGGTGGTTTCATGTATTTACCATTTTATTTTAATTAAAAAATCTATTTAACTATACAAAAGTGTCTATTATTTATGAAATAAGCCTACATTTAGCCTATAATAGTAATATCCCCTCAGAACAGGGCATTACTGGCCAATAATGCCCTGGCTGGGTTAAAGCCTTCAACTCTTCCAGCCAGGGCATTATTGGCCAGTAATGCCCTGTTCTTCGGGGATTATTACTTAAATATGTGTTCTATTATTGTTCAGCTAACGGGTTACACATTGAATATAACTTATATAACATACCGAAAACTAACATTAAAAATACAATTTTGAGTACTGTCACTTGTAGTCAAATTTACTCCTATAATAATAATAAGATTTTAAAAGATGAAAGGCAGTTTTTTAAAACAATATTCTTAAAAGAAGATTACTACAGCTGCAGCGGCCATTATTCAAACACTTCACGCGTTGTGTACATCGGAATACCGATGTCATGACGCGGGATGTCTTCCAACCGTACCGCCTTAAGACGCGAGTGCGGCGAGTGCAGAAAATGGCATTTTAGAGTTCTGGTTTTTAAACACCTGAAATTGACACAGTAGCACAGTACTGTACACATTGCAATTCATTCATTTCATTGCACCCAAAGAAACAGAATCCATGAAATTCAACAAAGCAATCGCGATAAGAGCGGGTGCCTGGGGCGATTGGCCGCGTTCATGCTGCGTGGAGTGCAGCAGAGCACACAAAATCGGCGCCGTGATTTGTTTGAATAACGCCCGCTGCAGCTGTAGTTGGGATAGTGAAAGAACACTTTTAGGGGATGAAACCTGTCCTATACAATGGGGTGTGGGGGGTATTGGAATTAGACTTTCTGATACAAGGATTATTCCTAATGAGATACACACTACAGTATGTGAAGATGTTATTATAAGAGAAATGTTGTATGATGTAGATAAGGGGGGTGCAGCGCAGAAAGTTTGCGCACCCCTGACGGTATATAAGTAAAATAAACAGTTAAGGTTTAAAGATCCTCTATGCACAACACAGCCTTCTACTGCTTCAGCACACCCCTTTAATAATGACTTTCTGATGGACTGGGCGGAGTACAACATTGCTTTCAAATACCAAGGAGAAAACTGCAGATTAACCTAGAGGCACCAGAAGGGTGACATCTTCCTTTGCACCAGCACGAAAGTGATAGAATTGTTTGCTGATCCCAAAAGAGTAAGTACAGTATATAGTATTTTTAGTAATACTGTAAGATAAGGGAAAGTGCTGTAAATCTTTTTTTCATCACTTTGTAACTTTCTACATTGTAAAAAAAGTAACCCGTTTGTAAGAGTTTATCTTGCAGTCTTGTATGATGTTCACTAATTTTTTTTATGATGACTATTTTATGTATATTTTAAAGGGTGGAAGAAAGGTATAGCTCAAAATATTCCAGTGTGGGGCTCTTAACTTGTTCAATCTGGGATGCATGTTAGGGAAAATTTACATTTTAGTTTTTGTACAGAATTTAAAACTCCTTTTTTATGCTGATTATTTTATTTTCTCACACTACTAATCCAGAGATATCTGCATATATGTTTTACTTTTTTCGTGACTGTAACCAGTAGCTTGAACATATTCTTATTCTTAACTATTCTTATAGGAAGTAATGATTCTGCTGTATATTGATGCAATATATATATATATATATATATATATATATATATATATATATATATATATATATATATATATATATATATATATATATATATATATATATATATATATATATATATATATATATATATATATATATATATATATACAGTGTTCGACAATTATATACATTTACTCGCCCGGGGCGGGTGGATTTAACCCCCGGGCGAGTAAATATTGGCCCACGCAGCACACGTGTGTTTTTTAAATTTCCCGCGCTCGCGCTGCTGTTTTTCCCGCGCTCGCGCTGCTGTTTTTCCCGCGCTCGCGCTGCTGTTTTTCCCGCGCTCGCGCTGTAGAAAAGGCGGGTTCATGTTGTTGGGGGAGATTACCCCGCCTCCGGCTCTCTGAGCAGTGGCCTCCCTCCTCAGCGCTTCCACTCCTCCCCCTTCCGGCAGCCAGCGCTTCCATGCCTGTCTGCCTCAGGCCCCTGCAGGGCCATCTGTCACCCCTCCCATCGGGCCACCCGCCCCCCCCTCGCACTGGGCCATCCGCCCCCCCCCTCGCAAAGGGCCATCCGCCCCACCCTCACAAAGGGCCATCCGCCCCACCCTCACAAAGGGCCATCCGCCCCCCCTCGCATCGGGCCACCCGCCCCCCCCCCCTCACCCCAATCTCTCCCGGCCTCCGTGACCCCCCCTCACCCCACGCGTGCCTCTCCCTGCTCTAAGCAGGGGAAATCCCCTCACAGGAGCCTCTTCCTGCTCTAAGCAGGGGAAATCCCCTCACCGGAGCCTCTCCCTGCTCTAAGCAGGGGAAATCCCCTCACCGGAGCCTCTCCCTGCTCTAAGCACATCTATCAGTGAATACTGCGGCGTCGGCGTCCCACTCTGGAGGGGGCGCGGCCCCTTGCAGAGGCCCTCCTGCCGTGCGGAGGCCCCCGCTGCCATGTGCGACCCCCCTGCCTTACGGGTGAGTGTTTGTGTGTGTGAGTGACAGACTGTGAGTGTGAGTTTGTCTGAGTGAGTCTGAGTGAGTGTAAGTGTCTGTGTGTCTGTGAGTGTGTCACCCTCTCTCCCTCTCCCTGTGTCACCCTCTCCCTGTGTCACCCTCTCTCCCTCTCCCAGTGTCACCCTCACCCTCTCCCTGTGTCACCCTCTCCCTGTGTCACCCACCATCTCTCTCTGTCACCCTCTCCCTCTGTCACCCTCCCTCTCCCTGTGTCACCCTCTCTCCCTCTCCCTGTGTCACCCACCCTCTCCCTCTCCCTGTCACCCTCCCCCTCTCCCTGTGTCACCTTCCCCCTCTCCCTGTGTCACCCTCCCCCTCTCCCTGTGTCATTCTCCCCCTCTCCCTGTGTCAACCTCCCTCTCCCTGTCACCCTTCCTCTCCCTGTCACCCTCTCTCTCCCTTTGTCACCCTCTCTCTCCCTTTGTCACCCTCTCCCTGTGTCACCCTCTCCCAGTGTCACCCTCTCCCAGTGTCACCCTCTCCCTGTGTCACCCTCTCCCTGTCACCCTCCCTCTCCTTGTCACCCTCCCTCTCCTTGTCACCCTCCCTCTCCTTGTCACCCTCCCTCTCCCTCTCCGTGTCACCCTCTCCCTCTCGCCCTCTCTCTGTCACCCTCTCCCTCTCTGTTGCACTCTCTTCTTCGCTCTCTCTGTCGCACTCTCTTCTTCGCTCTCTCTGTCGCACTCTCTTCTTCGCTCTCTCTGTCGCACTCTCTTCTTCGCTCTCTCTGTTGCACTCTCTTATTCGCTCTCTCTGTCGCACTCTCTTCTTCGCGCTCTCTGTCGCACTCTCTTCTTCACGCTCTCTGTCGCACTCTCTTCTTCGCGCTCTCTGTCGCACTCTCTCTTTCTCTCATTCTCTGTGTGTGTGTCTCTCATTCTCTCTCTTTCTCTGTGTGTCTCTCTTTCTCTCTCTGTGTGTGTGTTTGTGTGTGTGTGTCTCTCTCTCTCTGTGTGTGTGTGGGTGTGGGTGTGGGTGTGCCGCTCTCTGTGTGTGTGTGTGTGTGTGTGTGTGTGTGTGTGTCTGTCTGTCTGTCTCTCTCTCTGTGAAGCGCCGACGTCAAGACACTGGTTAAGGGATTCAGGAAACTAGTCATTCACATCTGGCTTTTAGTTCTAGATCCGACATTGCTTTCAAATACCAAGGAGAAAACTGCAGATTAACCTAGAGGCACCAAAAGGGTGACATCTTCCTTTGCACCAGCACGAAAGTGATAGAATTGTTTGCTGATCCCAAAAGAGTAAGTACAGTATATAGTATTTTTAGTAATACTGTAAGATAAGGGAAAGTGCTGTAAATCTTTTTTTCATCACTTTGTAACTTTCTACATTGTAAAAAAAGTAACCCGTTTGTAAGAGTTTATCTTGCAGTCTTGTATGATGTTCACTAATTTTTTTTATGATGACTATTTTATGTATATTTTAAAGGGTGGAAGAAAGGTATAGCTCAAAATATTCCAGTGTGGGGCTCTTAACTTGTTCAATCTGGGATGCATGTTAGGGAAAATTTACATTTTAGTTTTTGTACAGAATTTAAAACTCCTTTTTTATGCTGATTATTTTATTTTCTCACACTACTAATCCAGAGATATCTGCATATATGTTTTACTTTTTTCGTGACTGTAACCAGTAGCTTGAACATATTCTTAACTATTCTTATAGGAAGTAATGATTCTGCTGTATATTGATGCTATATATATATATATATATATATATATATATATATATATATATATATATATATATATATATATATATATATATATATATATATATATATATATATATATATATATACATACATACAGTGTTCGACAATTATATAGGATTTAACCCCCGGGCGAGTAAATATTGGCCCAAGCAGCACACGTGTGTTTTTTAAATTTCCCGCGCTCGCGCTGCTGTTTTTCCCGCGCTCGCGCTGCTGTTTTTCCCGCGCTCGCGCTGCTGTTTTTCCCGCGCTCGCGCTGTAGAAAAAAAAAAAGCCGGAGGCGGGTTCATGTTGTTGGGGGAGATTACCCCGCCTCCGGCTCTCTGAGCAGTGGCCTCCCTCCTCAGCGCTTCCACTCCTCCCCCTTCCGGCAGCCAGCGCTTCCATGCCTGTCTGCCTCAGGCCCCTGCAGGGCCATCTGTCACCCCTCCCATCGGGCCACCCGCCCCCCCCTCGCACTGGGCCATCCGCCCCCCCCCTCGCAAAGGGCCACCCGCCCCCCCCTCGCATCGGGCCACCCGCCCCCCCCCCCCTCACCCCAATCTCTCCCGGCCTCCGTGACCCCCCCCTCATCCCCTCACAGGAGCCTCTCCCTGCTCTAAGCAGGGGAAATCCCCTCACCGGAGCCTCTCCCTGCTCTAAGCACATCTATCAGTGAATACTGCGGCGTCGGCGTCCCACTCTGGAGGGGGCGCGGCCCCTTGCAGAGGCCCTCCTGCCGTGCGGAGGCCCCCGCTGCCATGTGCGACCCCCCTGCCTTACGGGTGAGTGTTTGTGTGTGTGAGTGACAGACTGTGAGTGTGAGTTTGTCTGAGTGAGTGTAAGTGTCTGTGTGTCTGTGAGTGTGTCACCCTCTCTCCCTCTCCCTGTGTCACCCTCTCCCTGTGTCACCCTCTCTCCCTCTCCCAGTGTCACCCTCACCCTCTCCCTGTGTCACCCTCTCCCTGTGTCACCCACCATCTCTCTCTGTCACCCTCTCCCTCTGTCACCCTCCCTCTCCCTGTGTCACCCTCTCTCCCTCTCCCTGTGTCACCTTCCCCCTCTCCCTGTGTCACCCTCCCCCTCTCCCTGTGTCACCCTCACCCTCTCCCTGTGTCACCCTCCCCCTCTCCCTGTGTCACCCTCCCCCTCTCCCTGTGTCACCCTCCCCCTCTCCGTGTCATTCTCCCCCTCTCCCTGTGTCAACCTCCCTCTCCCTGTCACCCTTCCTCTCCCTGTCACCCTCTCTCTCCCTGTGTCACCCTCTCCCTGTGTCACCCTCTCCCTGTGTCACCCTCTCCCTGTGTCACCCTCTCCCTGTCACCCTCCCTCTCCTTGTCACCCTCCCTCTCCTTGTCACCCTCCCTCTCCTTGTCACCCTCCCTCTCCCTCTCCGTGTCACCCTCTCCCTCTCGCCCTCTCTCTGTCACCCTCTCCCTCTCTGTTGCACTCTCTTCTTCGCTCTCTCTGTCGCACTCTCTTCTTCGCTCTCTCTGTCGCACTCTCTTCTTCGCTCTCTCTGTCGCACTCTCTTCTTCGCTCTCTCTGTCGCACTCTCTTATTCGCTCTCTCTGTCGCACTCTCTTCTTCGCGCTCTCTGTCGCACTCTCTTCTTCGCGCTCTCTGTCGCACTCTCTTCTTCGCGCTCTCTGTCGCACTCTCTTCTTCGCGCTCTCTGTCGCACTCTCTCTTTCTCTAATTCTCTGTGTGTGTGTCTCTCATTCTCTCTCTTTCTCTGTGTGTCTCTCTTTCTCTCTGTGTGTGTGTGTGTGTTTGTGTGTGTGTGTCTCTCTCTCTCTGTGTGTGTGTGGGTGTGGGTGTGCCGCTCTCTGTGTGTGTGTGTGTGTGTGTGTGTGTCTGTCTGTCTCTCTCTCTGTGAAGCGCCGACGTCAAGACACTGGTTAAGGGATTCAGGAAACTAGTCATTCACATCTGGCTTTTAGTTCTAGATCCGACATTGACACACACACACACACACACACGCGCACACACACGACTAATTGTAGTATAATGTAATACAATAAATACATTTATGTCAAAAACGAATGTTGTTCTGACTAGGAATTTATTAAATGTATTTTATTTATATATTTTATTTTAAAGCGGGGTTGGGGGCGGGACTAGGGGCGGAGTTGGGGGCGGGACTAGGGGCGGCGTTGGGGGCGGGACTAGGGGCGGAGTTGGGGGCGGGACTAGGTGGCGAGTAGATTTTTTGGTTGGGCGAGTAGATTTTTGGGTGATTTGTCGAACACTGTATATATATATATATATCCTTGTGGAAAAACCCAGTCTACTAAATACAATCCTCTTCTCTGCAGCAAAAACACATATTTCAAGCTGTAGAGATTTGGCCAGCGCCTTATAAACTTTTAAAAAGGTTGATTTTTGGAAGTTTGACAAAAAGGTTGAATTTTGGCAGGTTCGTAACCTTAGCCGAAAAGTTTGCACCTCTCTAGTTTGGGAACCACCTCTGTCTACAGAAGAAAGCGACACATCAGAGGAAGCCCTTTCCCACTGAGCTACATCTTTAATGTGAACTTAAGTTAAAGTTATTCTGAGCATCCACTTTGGGAATGCAGTACAAGTACAGACAGGTTGTACAGGTGAAGG
The DNA here is from genome assembly GCF_040206685.1 of Ascaphus truei. Taxonomy (NCBI): domain Eukaryota; kingdom Metazoa; phylum Chordata; class Amphibia; order Anura; family Ascaphidae; genus Ascaphus; species Ascaphus truei. The sequence continues at coordinate 40,747,279 of NC_134492.1, read as the reverse complement.
AATTATCAGATAGAAGAAAGTGTTGATGCCACCTCATTTATGTACAGTACACATAGTTATATACAGTAGATATGATGTGAAGAGCAGAAAGAAGTGGTGTAGGGTCTACTTAATTATAAATAGGATAGGATTGAGAGGGGAACATTGGTAGCAACTTTAACATACTAATACATACTGTAGCATTCAGGATGGAAGTATTTTGTTTTAGAGAAAGAGGAATGCTGAAACAGGTCATGTACAGTGCAATCTCATGGGTGGTATACTTTGAAGTATGATGAATTATGTAATGAAACTTTTGTTGTTTGTTAACGAAAGTCTCCCAGTTGTAAAACTGGGGCAAAATAAGTGCAAAACAAATGCACCAGATTTGTCAAAGGAAAAACTCCAATTACTTTAAAAAAAAGTTTCAATTTCCTGGTTTTTGACATGCTGTAGTTTTGAAGCCTGTAGAATTTAGTGAATAGACCATACATATTATAAATATGCGTATACACAGTATGCAATAATTATATATATCTAACATTGTGCATATGTGTGTTTCTTTTTTTACCCACCATAACTTAACTAAGTGTGGTGAAACCTATCCTTAGCTTCATTTTGCAAAGCGAGTATAACCAACCCCACACTGAGGAGACCCATTAAGGTCGACATGGCTGTCTGTGGGTGGGTTTACTGGCTATGCATCTTAACCCTGGCTGTGCTCAAAGCTGTGAAATGCAGCAAGCATAAGCTTACAGGGGACCATGTTATATGGTTTTGAAGCAAAAGGTGACACTGTGTGCTCATTTGCATGTCATTTCCCAGAATCCCTTGCTGCAGTGGAAGCACTGTATGCTGGGTGATAATGGTGAAAGACAGGGTTGCAGACCTGTCTAAGACATGCAAATGAATATACAGTAACATTTTAATTTGCTATATATATATAAATATTTGTTTTGAAGAGAGAGGGGGGGCTAGACACCGCATACACTACATATTATATAGGTACCCTTGGAGGCTGGCTAATTATAAACTGAAAATGATTATGCCAGCGGTGCTACGGGATAATGGGTAATAGAGACACAAACAGAAAAGTATCCCATACGAGCACACGGGTGTACCAAAATATAACAATTTATTTCACATCTCTTAAAGACAATACAAAAGGTAAAAAAATTGACAGGTACTACCTCTAGATACTGACTAGCTCAAAACAGCTATATGCTGTGTTGCATAAATTAATAGCTGATGAGTGTGCAATACATATATGTTCTAGTGTGTGGATCATATAATATAAGGTAGGAAAAATCATGCCATGCCCTGGGAGCAAAATCAATGTCTATGTCCAAACAGGTAATACTCAGAGTCAAAACTAGCTAGAACATGCTATAATATAAACATGTAATCACTCGTCATGCTGTAATTAGTGTGCTGAAATAGGACTACTAGGTAAACACCAAACACGAAGTTACGCAAACTGATGTGGTTGAATCACTGCCTCTGAAACACTAGCAGACAAAAGTATGCAACCATGAAGTGTAAGAAAAAAAAGTCTGGTAACCAAATAATGAGAAAAGGTTTGCATAAGGTCAGTATATCTACGTGAGTGCCAAGATAAGGGAGGTAGGTGTCCTGTCTGGCTTCCCACTCCTACGCGCTTCGACTTGCGTCTTCCTCGGGGAGTGGTAAATTACACTGGGAGTAGTTGACATATATATATATATATATATTTATATATATATAACCATGCTTCCCCCCCCAGACTATACGGTGGTGTCTAGGGTACATGAGGGCAGATTACATGCGGTGTGGTGCGTACCTGTTAGGAACAGGAGGGCCTGAGCTTCCCACGGTGTTGTGGGGGAGCCAGGACCGGGCTTCTGGGGTGATAGCCTCCATGATCTCTTACTGGTGCAGCGCCTCCATCTTCTATACTCCCAGGGTAATGGGACAGGACCGGTATAGAAGAACCCCTCGGGTCCCAGGGTTATACTCTCCAAGTCACACACAGTCTTTACGGATGAAGAATAGTCTCTTTATTTGACAGAGCAACAATATCCCAACGATAAGGCTTCCAGCAGCCGCAACACAATAGCCAGAACGGGTTATACACAGCTCACCTCCGTGCAAATACTTCCTCCTCTCCTTCCCTCCAAGTCACTTCCGACAGGATGGTCTGAGCTAGGGCTTCAATACCCCGTGGCCCACCCCCGAGGTTAGCCTCGAGGTGGGTCTTGAATTCTCCCCCATCACCCCTGGCAGTGGGGTGAGGGCATTGGTCCACCAGTCTATAATTCTACCTATAGACGCTGATCGTTTCAGTTCCTCTCTCTCTCTTCCGGCACTCTGCGCCGGGGAGCCCGCAGCCTCCTGATACTCCTCGGACCGTTCCGCAGGATTCGTGGCTCACGGCATAATAACCGGCAACTCTAGACTCTCGATATCACTGTTCACTCGAACTCTTCCTAACTACTCTCTCGAACGAAGAACCAGCAAAAAGCCCCGCCACTCACCGGAGTTGGCTGCTAAATATAGAGCTAGCCCCGCCCCTCACGGTGTCAGCAGAACCTCCCCTCTTGATGACGCCTGAAGCAGAGTCCAGGCCTGCATCGACCACTCAGGACAGGGCTATGAAGGGGGAAAACCCATGATGATTACTGGCGCCTGATCTTAACAGGGATCTTAACAGGGATCTTAACAGGGATTATCACAGTAGAAGGAAGATAGGTATAGCCTGTGCTATCCGCATCCAAGCTCGTTAGTCACGTGTCGTTACTCCTCTACGGAGCGCTCGATAGTGACGTCACAGTCCGGTCGCACTCTCCTACGAACCGGCTGCAGGGTCCCGATGCTTGCGGTGAGTTGAAGGATACACGCGACTTCTTGGAAAGATGTGTTATGCACAAAGTCTCAGTAGTAATTGAGTGACTGTCCCAGTCTTCCGGAATCCACAGGAGATGAGTAAAGATCCCAAGGAGGTCCAGGCAGGAGCAGCATACAATGGTAGGACTTGCAGGACTAGGGGTTCCTTCAAATGTGGCTCTTGTAGTGCATGTAAACACATGAAGCCTGCCAAAAGTTTTTTCCAGTTTGCCTTGCCACCGCCACATGGTGTGAATATATTACCAAATAAGGAATTTAAGATTAACAGTTTTATAAATTGTAAAAGTCAATTTGTGATTTATCTAATAACATGTGGTTGTGGCAAGAGGTATGTGGGGAGGACGACTAGAGCCCTTAAGGTCAGGATGTTAGAGCATTTAAGGCTCATAAAATTGAGAGACACTAATCATCCAGTCTCAAAACATTTCACTGAATGTGGTCAGGGAGGAATTAATAATTTTTCCTTTTTGGGGATTGAATCAGTTATTTCTAAATCTAGAGGAGGTGATCATATCAACCTTCTGGACCGTAGGGAGGCGTATTGGATCTTCACTCTCCAAACGCGCTTCCCTATGGGCTTGAACATTGACTGGCAACTAACACATTTTTTGTAAACATTTTTGTGATAGACGTATTATGGTGTAATTAGTTGGTAATACAGATTAAATAAGACAATTGTCATTATATTGGACATTATATTCTTGTCATTATAACCTTTGAACCTATGCCTTATCATGCAAATATTATGCTAATATGTAAGCTTAAATTGTTCTTTGATGTATCTTGTGGATAATACTTCATATTTTATAATGGTTGTATTTCCCTGGTTCCTATGATTTAGGTACACAATCTGTGTTATGCAGTATGTATGTGTAATATGTCTTTAAATTTACTTTTCTTGCACATTTTTTTAATCATGTTTAGAGGTTTTTATTTTTAACTTTTTTTTTTTTTTGTATATAACTTAGTTGCAACACAGCTAGTTTTTTAATCCACCTTGTTCATGTTTTTCCTTGATATAATAGTACCCTTTATTAAGCATTAGTTTAGTTTAATATAGCTTTATTTCGTTTAAATATGCTTGTCCAGTTAGCAGCAATGTATTTTGTTCTGCTGGAATGGTCAATAAAGCTTTGTTATTGTGTTCCTATGTTTGCCCACATCCAAAATGGCCACACTGCCTTTGGTACTTCCTTTTGCCCTTAGATCGGCACTGAGTCGCTCTGTTATGACGTCATCAGGTTCTGATTTTTGGCGCGAAATGGCCCACAGGTAAGAGGGTATATAATGGATGTTATCACATTGTGTTTTATCCTTGAAAAAGAACGCTGCGACGTTCGAAATGCATTGGATGTGTCTTTTGCCACATTAAAGTGCCCTTTTAATCATTTTTTTGTTCTGGTTTCTTCCTGCTCCGTTTGTGCTGGTGCGCTTTTTGGTCTCCCTTTTCCCTGGAAGAAAGGTATAGCTCAAAATATTCCAGTGTTGGGCTCTTAACTTGTTCAATCTGGGATGCATGTTAGGGAAAATTTACATTTTTGTTTTTGTACAGAATTTAAAACTCCTTTTTTATGCTGATTATTTTATTTTCTCACACTACTAATCCAGAGATATCTGCATATATGTTTTACTTTTTTTTGTGACTGTAACCAGTAGCTTGAACATATTCTTATTCTTAACTATTCTTATAGGAAGTAATGATTCTGCTGTATATTGATGCAATATATATATATATATATATACATATATATAAAAAAAATAATATATATATATATATATATATATATATATATATATATATATATATATTCTTGTGGAAAAACCCAGTCTACTAAATACAATCCTCTTTTCTGCAGCAAAAACACATATTTCAAGCTGTAGAGATTTGGCCAGCGCCTTACAAACTTTTAAAAAGGTTGATTTTTGGAAGTTTGACAAAAAGGTTGAATTTTGGCAGGTTCGTAACCTTAGCCGAAAAGTTTGCACCTCTCTAGTTTGGATATCACCTCTGTCTACAGAAGAAAGCTACACATCAGAGGAAGCCCTTTCCCACTGAGCTACATCTTTAATGTGAATTTAAGTTAAAGTTATTCTGAGCATCCACTTTGGGAATGCAGTACAAGTACAGACAGGTTGTACAGGTGAAGGAATTATCAGATAGAAGAAAGTGTTGATGCCACCTCATTTATGTACAGTACACATAGTTATATACAGTAGATATGATGTGAAGAGCAGAAAGAAGTGGTGTAGGGTCTACTTAATTATAAATAGGATAGGATTGAGAGGGGAACATTGGTAGAAACTTTAACATACTAATACATACTGTAGCATTCAGTATGGAAGTATTTTGTTTTAGAGAAAGAGGAATGCTGAAACAGGTCATGTACAGTGCAATCTCATGGGTGGTATACTTTGAAGTATGATGAATTATGTAATGAAACTTTTGTTGTTGGCAAAATAAGTGCAAAACAAATGCACCAGATTTGTCAAAGGAAAAACTCCAATTACTTTAAAAAAAAGTTTCAATTTCCTGGTTTTTGAAATACTGTAGTTTTGAAGCCTGTAGAATTTAGTGAATAGACCATACATATTATAAAGATGCGTATACACAGTATGCAATAATTATATATATTTAACATTGTGCATATGTGTGTTTCTTTTTTTACCCACCATAACTTAACTAAGTGTGGTGAAACCTATCCTTAGCTTCATTTTGCAAAGCGAGTATAACCAACCTCTCACTGAGGAGACCCATTAAGGTCGAAACGGCTGTCTGTGGGTGGGTTTACTGGCTATGCATCTTAACCCTGGCTGTGCTCAAAGCTGTGAAATGCAGCAAGCATAAACTTACAGGGGACCATGTTATATGGTTTTGAAGCAAAAGGTGGCACTGTGTGCTCATTTGCATGTCATTTCCCAGAATCCCTTGCTGCAGTGGAAGCACTGTATGCTGGGTGATAATGGTGAAAGACAGGGTTGCAGACCTGTCTAAGACATGCAAATGAATATACAGTAACATTTTAATTTGCTATATATATATATATATATATATATATATATATATATATATATTATTTTTTTTAAATTTTTTTTTTGAAGAGAGAGGGGGGCTAGACACCGCATACACTACATATTATATAGGTACCCTTGGAGGCTGGCTAATTATAAACTGAAAATGATTATGCCAGCGGTGCTACGGGATAATGGGAAATAGAGACACAAACAGAAAAGTATCCCATACGAGCACACGGGTGTACCAAAATATAACAATTTATTTCACATCTCTTAAAGACAATACAAAAGGTTAAAAAATTGACAGGAACTACCTCTAGATACTGACTAGCTCAAAACAGCTATATGCTGTGTTGCATAAATTAATAGCTGATGAGTGTGCAATACATATATGTTCTAGTGTGTGGATCATATAAGGTAGGAAAAATCATGCCATGCCCTGGGAGCAAAATCAATGTCTATGTCCAAACAGGTAATACTCAGAGTCAAAACTAGCAAGAACATGCTATAATATAAACATGTAATCACTCGTCATGCTGTAATTAGTGTGCTGAAATAGGACTACTAGGTAAACACCAAACACGAAGTTACTCAGACGGATGTGGTTGAGTCACTGTCTCTGAAACACTAGCAGACAAAAGTATGCAACCATGAAGTGTAAGAAAAAAAAGTCTGGTAACCAAATAACGAGAAAAGGTTTGCACAAGGTCAGTATATCTACGTGAGTCCCAAGATAAGGGAGGTAGGTGTCCTGTCTCTGGCTTCCCACTCCTACGCGCTTCGACTTGCGTCTTCCTCGGGGAGTGGTAAATTACACTGGGAGTAGTTGATATATATATATATAAAATATATGTCAAAATCGCGCCAAAAATGAGCATTAAAATTATCATTATCAGAACAATCTGTCATTTCATAGTAGTCCGCCCAAAAGGGTGTGTTTTAAGGCTATGTCCAATCAGAAAATGAGTTGTTCATGACGTCGCCACGTGCGCGACGTCGTTGTTATGGTGACATGAACATAAGCCTTAAAGAAGACACTCATCTGTGTTTTATTCTAAATGTCCGCCCTCAGGGTGTATAATCTGGCTCTGTCCAATCAGATGGATTAGTTTTCCATGATGTTACTGCATGCGCGACGTCAGATCGTATACTCCTGGTTTCACGTATGAACCATAGTCACTTCCCCCTCGATCAAGGAGACCAATTAAATATCGGGCTGGTAATGAGGTCATCACACGTTAGCATCGTCATCATGGCAACCCGTTTTTTTCTTGATCAAGTTGGTAAGAAGCAGATATTTGAATATCTACAGTAGAGGCAGCGATTATTCTAACAAAAACCAGTGGCAATTCCCCAAAAGACCCAGGTACACCCAGGTACATTCTGAATACATTTCCTTAAACTAGCCCCAGCATTTCTGCATTGATTAATGGCCTATCAGATTAACAGCGGGGGTCCCTGGCAGTCCCATTCAAGCTGAATTGGACTGCCAGGGATCCCTGCTGTGTTAATCCTATGGGTCGTTAGTCAATGCAGAAATGCCTTAAACGTGCCTCAAACTAGCCCAGAACATACCCAGCACATGCCCTGAATGTAACCCGGCTAGTTTAAGGCAAATGTTAGAATAAGCGTTGCCTCTACTGTAGATATAACTCTTGTAGTTTGCATCAAAAGGGGGAGTTAATCCAGATGAGCTCGCACCTTAGAGGGTCTATTGGAGGCAGATGAAACGTGAAAACAACAATAAGAAAAGGGAGGAATTAGGGTTTCCGCTGTACAATGGAGAGAAATACACAAAGTGAATAGTGACACTGAAGTATTAAAATGAAAACTGCTAAGGGAATATATATAGGAGAACTTAAACATCTTATACTATATTAGTGAAAGCACTGTATGCCTGCCTGCCTGCATGCATGCATGCCTGCCTGCCTGCCTGCCTGGATGTCCGGTGTCCCTAGGGGAAATCTCATTGGTCCCTTGGGCCGCCCCCGCACACTTCTCATTGGCCTGAGGCGGAGTGACGGGCCAAAGGGGCGCACACACACACACACACACACACACACACACTCCTCAACGCACACACACACACACTCCTCAACACACACACACACACACACTCCTCAACACACACACACACACACACACACACACACCTCAACGCACACACACACACCTCAACGCACACACACACACACACACACACACACACTCCACCCTCCTCAACACACACACTCCACCCTCCTCAACACACACACTCCACCCTCCTCAACACACACACACACACACTCCACCCTCCTAACGGCTGCCCGACCTTGACCCCCCCCGCCCTTCCCGGCGGCTGGCCCGCAACAACGGAACCCCCCCTATCACCACTCCGCGGGACCTCAACATCACCCTCTCTCCCGGTGCTCCCTCTCTCCCCCGGTGCTCCCCCCCCCCGCAGAGCACGCTCTCACCTTCAGGCCTAGAGGCCGCGCCCCCAGCTCCCCATCCCCGCGCGCGCTGCTCCGGCTCTCTCAGGCCTAGCTGTCTCTGTCGGGAGCTGCACGGGCCGCGGCCCATACACCCCCCTCACCTGAGCGTCTCAGCTCCGCCTCGCCGGGGGGAACGGAGACCGCCGAGGAACCCGAGGAGGAGGAGGAGGAGGAGCGCGGCCCGGTGCGAGGTAAGTAACCGCAGGGGAAGGGATCTTTCACCCCGGCCCGGCCCTTCACCCCCCCCGGCCCTTCACCCCCCCCCCCGGCCCTTCACCCGGCCCGGTCCTTGCCCCGTGCTGCTCACCCCCCCCCCCACATGCCCCGTGCTGCTCTCCCCCCCTCCACATGCCCCGTGCTTCTCTCCCCACCTCCACATGCCCCGTGCTGCTCTCCCCCCCTCCACATGCCCCGTGCTGCTCTCCCCCCCTCCACATGCCCCGTGCTGCTCTCCCCCCCTCCACATGCCCCGTGCTGCTCTCCCCCCCTCCACATGCCCCGTGCTGCTCTCCCCCCTCCCCCCTCCACATGCCCCGTGCTGCTCTCCCCCCTTCCCCCTCCACATGCCCCGTGCTGCTCTCCCCCCTCCACATGCCCCGTGCTGCTCTCCCCCCTTCCCCCTCCACATGCCCCGTGCTGCTCTCCCCCTCCCCCCTCCACATGCCCCGTGCTGCTCTCCCCCTCCCCCCTCCACATGCCCCGTGCTGCTCTCCCCCCTCCCCCCTCCACATGCCCCGTGCTGCTCTCCCCCCTCCCCCCTCCACATGCCCCGTGCTGCTCTCCCCCCTCCCCCCTCCACATGCCCCGTGCTGCTCTCCCCCCTCCCCCCTCCACATGCCCCGTGCTGCTCTCCCCCTCCCCCTCCACATGCCCCGTGCTGCTCTCCCCCCTCCCCCCTCCACATGCCCCGTGCTGCTCTCCCCCCTCCCCCCTCCACATGCCCCGTGCTGCTCTCCCCCCTCCCCCCTCCACATGCCCCGTGCTGCTCTCCCCCCTCCCCCCTCCACATGCCCCGTGCTGCTCTCCCCCTCCCCCCTCCCCCCTCCACATGCCCCGTGCTGCTCTCCCCCCTCCCCCCTCCACATGCCCCGTGCTGCTCTCCCCCCCCTCCACATGCCCCGTGCTGCTCTCCCCCCTCCACATGCCCCGTGCTGCTCTCCCCCCCTCCACATGCCCCGTGCTGCTCTCCCCCCCTCCACATGCCCCGTGCTGCTCTCCCCCCCCTCCACATTCCCTGTGCTGCTCTCCCTGCAGCTTCCCCCCCCCCCCCCTCCACATGCCCTCTGTCCGGCTCCCGTCCGATCCCTGCCCCTCCGTACCAGATGACTGCAGGGTCCGTCTCCCGGCCTGCACGAGGAAGATGCTGCCGACTGTAAGGTAATCACCTCCCCCCCCCCACACATTCCTTCATCTCCAGCCTGATCCCTCCGTACACACACACACACACACACACACTATATATATCTCTATACATAAGACACACACACACACATGTAGACACACACACACATGTAGACACACACACACACACACATGTAGACACACACACACAGATGTAGACACACACACATGTAGACGCACACACACAGATGTAGACACACACATGTAGGCACACACACACAAACACACACGTACACAGACACACACGTACACACACACACACACACACCTATACAGACACACGTATACACACGTATACACACAGCAGACACACGTATACACACAGCAGACACACGTATACACACAGCAGACACACGTATACACAGCAGACACACGTATACACACAGCAGACACACGTATACACACAGCAGACACACGTATACACACAGCAGACACACGTATACACACAGACACACGTATACACACAGACACACGTATACACATGTATACACACACACGTATATACACACACGTATACACACACACACGTAGGCACACGTATACACACACACACACACGTAGGCACACGTATACACACACACACACACGTAGGCACACGTATACACACACACACGTAGACACACGTATACACACACACACACACACGTACACACACGTATACACGCAGACACACACACGTATACACGCAGACACACGTATACACGCAGGCACACGTATACACGCAGGCGCACGTATACACGCAGGCGCACGCACGTAGACACGCACACGCACTTAGACACGCACACGCACGGAGACACGCACACGCACGGAGACACGCACACGCACGCAGGCACGCAGACACGCACACGCACGTAGACACGCACACGCACACGCACGTAGACACGCACACGCACGTAGACACGCACACGCACGTAGACACGCAGACGCACGTAGACACGCACGGAGACACGCACACGCACGCGCACGCGCACGGAGACACGCACACGCACGCACACGGAGACACGCACACGCACGCGCACGGAGACACGCACGCGCACGGAGACGCACGCACGTAGACACGTAGACACGTACACACACACGCACACACGTACACACGTACACACACACACATGTACACGTACATACACACATGGAGTCATACACACACACATGGAGTCATACACACACACATGGAGTCATACACACACACATGGAGTCATACACACACACATGGAGTCATACACACACACATGGAGTCATACACACACACATGTAGACATACACACACACACACACGTATACACACACACACACACACACGTATACACACACACACACACACACGTATACACACACACACACACACACATATACATACACATCATGTATACACACACATGTATACACACATACGTATACACACACACACATGTATACACACACACATGTATACACACACACAAATGTATACACACACACAAATGTATACACACACATGTATACACACACATGTATACACACACGTACACACACACGTACACGTACACACACACGTACACACTTATACACACACATACAATGTATACACACACACACACAAACATGTATACACACACACACACGTGTATACACACACACGTGTGTATACACACACACACACTATCCCCAGCACCACCACATCAGCACACCGGTATCCCATGCCCCCCCAGCACACTGCCATTCTCGGCTCCCCACCATTCCCAGCCCCCATCAACACCATCAGCACCCACACATTGGCACCTTCGCACCTCCCCCATCGGCACACCCACATCCGCACCCCTACATCAGCAACAAACCCTCCCAAATCAGCACACCGATACAATCACCATCAGTACAGCCACAGCAGCAGTACCACCGCACACCGCCATGGGCCGCGTGGACCACTCCCCACCCAAATGCCACCCCCACACCACAAACATCCCGGGCAACGCCGGGGCTCTCAGCTAGTCAATTATAAAGAAAAAATTGTCAGAAAAAATGATGATCTGAGGATAATGCATATTGAATTATGTGGAACAGGTGGTGTGAGAAAATCACAAAAATATTGAAAGCTTAAATAATCATTTAAGCCTTTGGGGATCATACAGTCTACTTGGAATAACCATCTGCATTCCCTGCATAGCAGGGCTTGCTCATGATCTCCTCCGCGAATTCCCAAAGAGACCTTTTCTAACGCAAAAGCCGATAGTGATGTACAGTATGATCGGAATTGTGTTTCAGCATAACATGCCTCGCCACTGACGTGGTCTTTTTAAAGGCTAGGAGATCTTTTGTGGCATTTTTGATATTCCTAACATGCTCCAGCAGGCGTAACCTTACTTCTCTAGTGGTCTTTCCTATATAAGGGAGACCACAGGGGCAAAGAATACAATACTACCCCTTTGCTTTTGCAAATTTGTGTCTGTAGAGACCCTCCCGTCATATATTAAAGATACTACGGATGTTCTATCGCATCTAGAGCACATCGCAGTCGAAAGTAACATTATCCTCGCGACTTGCGATGTTGAATCGCTCTACACGTGTATAGATCAGAACCAAGGGTTGAGGGCCACTAAATTCTACTTATCTACGGGATAATGGGTAATAGAGAATGTTTGTATATATGTATATGTATATATGTATATATCTATATACTTAGTTAAGTTATGGTGAGTAAAAAAAAGTGACAAAAACCCTCCACAGCAAAGCATATAGCAAATGGAAATACAACTGTATGCTCATTTGCATGTCTTAGGCAGGTCTGCAACCCCGCCTTTCACCATTATCACCCAGCACACAGCACTTCCACTGCAGCAAGGGATTCTGGGAAATGACATGCAAATGAGCACACAGACAGCTGTTTCGACCTTAATGGGTCTCATCAGTGTGGGGTTGGTTACTGGCTATGCAAAGATGAAGGTCGAAACAGCTCTCTGTGGGTGGTTTTACTGGCTATGCATCTTAACCCTAGCTGTGCTTAAAGCAGTGACCATGCAGCAATCTTAAGCCTATAGGGAACCATGTTTAAAATGGTTTTGAAGCAAAAAGTGGCACTGTGTACTCATTTGCATGTCATTTCCCAGAATCCCTTGCTGCAGTGGAAGTGCTGTGTGCTGGGTGATAATGGTGAAAGGTGGGGTTGCAGACCTGCCTAAGACATGCAAATGAGCATACAGTTGTATTTCCATTTGAGATATAGATATTTTTTTTTTGTGGCTCTTGAATAAGGACAGGGTAGGATAAGAGTAAAGAAAGCACTTAATTGACAAACACTTCCCCATTCAGGAGTCCCTAAGAAATGCAATTTGTGATTAACTTCCAATTGAAGAAAAGCAGACACATCTTGGTTATTAGCAGGGTAAGATTAGTTAACTGAAGCCAATTAGATGGTTAAATTGATATTAAAAGAATGCTGTTTGGTGGTCTATTTGGGACGGCTAAGGATGGAGGGCCATATTAACTAAGCTATGTGTCGTCATTTGGCACCTTCAGGCACTGACGTGTCTTATGCAGAAGACTGATTCATAAATATGTGCTGTGTTACTGAAACTTGTTACATTATCCATTATACAGTACCTGTTTCTTCTTTATTACAGAATACCATCAGTATGAGGGTTGCAGTGATTGGAGCTGGGACCAGCGGTCTGACGTCAATCAAATGCTGTCTAGATGAGGATTTGGAGCCCACCTGCTTTGAAAGGAGTGAGGATATTGGTGGGGTGTGGAGGTTCACAGTAAGTAAAAGTTACATGTATGGAAACAGGGGGGCAAATGGAAACCACATTTGTTTGTTCTGAGCCTAATACTCCAAAAAATCTGATTGTTACTTAAAAGTAAAACAGAGAAAACCATAACTATTTGTAAGTGTGTGGAATTGAATTAGCTAGTTCCTGTCATAAGTACAGTACTAAGAAACTGACTACTCACATAATATTTAAGAACATATATAATATGGTAGGGTGTGATAATTTAGCCAGCTCGCTAAGGGCTGTATTTACTAAACAGTGTTCTGCTATAACATCTTACAGCCCGTTGCTGTTTATTATATATTGCTCTTAATCCCTGCTCTTTTGTTTTCCACATTGTATCACAAACTCGTCCACAATGTTAGACAGTTGTAGCCTTTTAGTGTTGGCTACTAGCAACTAGACACAAAGACCTACAGTATGTACTTATGGTCAGTGTATGGAATAGCTCAGGGGTGTGCAAACTGGGGGCGCAAGATTTTTTTTGGGGGGGGGAGCGGGTGGTTGCAGAGGTCCCGCGCTCTTCCCCAAGACATTTAAATTAAATGCCGGGGGACCCCACGTGGCCTCTGCAACCTCTACTTTCCGAGATTCAGCCGGCTTAAAGACGCGTGACCGTGGCAACGCGGCGTGAAATGACGCTGCGGGGTCATGTGACGTGACATCACACGACCCTGCTACATCATTTGACGACGCATCAAGGTAAGGGGGGAGCGACAATGGAAGAATGCAGACGGGGGGGGGGGGGGTCAGCAAGAAAAATTTGAACACCCCTGGAGTAGCTGATGGCTCAATCACACAGCTGTTGAGTGCTCAGGCTGAATCTGATGGCCGTTACTGTAGTGTTCTGTCTTTAGGATTACAGAATGGATTAACACCAGGCTACACCTATGTTTAATTAGTAGCTCTGTTGCAGTGTACTTGCTTGTCTGCTTGTTTAAAGTTCTACATGAGGCATTATTGTGGCAGCAGGTGTGACTGCATGTTGGGTCACCTGTGATGCCTGTTTTGAAAACAGGTTGCCATATAGCAACTTTATCTCACATTTGCTAGCACTATAGATAAATAGATGCTTATAGAGTCAGCTGTGAGATCTCAATCATCATTTGAGCTGCTTGTCTCTCCTCTGTTAGCGCTATTGGACGCTTGCCTAAGCCGCCTGTAAATCAGATCAAGAGCTGCAGTGGCGTAGCTAGACATGGACGGGCCCCCGGGCAAAACATTTTTTCAGGACCTCTTTAATATTAATACTGACTGCAATTTTTTTCTTCCTTCCCCATTCTCTCCCTGATCCTCCTCTCATCATCTCTCCCCCTCTCTCCTCTGTCTCCCCCCACCATCATCACCTCTCCTCCTCCCCAACCATCACCACCTCTCTCCCCCTCCCCCCACCATCATCACCTCTCTCTCTTTCCCCTCTCCCCCCCCCCCCCCACTATCATCACTTCCCTCCCCCCTCCTCCCCCAGGCTTACCTGTGGGTGGTTGGCGTTAAACAGAGGAGCAGGCAGAGATCAGCAGCAGAGCAGGAAAGCAGGAGAGAAGCGCGCTCTAGTGGTGTGACCCGGAAGTCTTTCCTACTTCCGATGTCTGCTGCCAGAGCGTGCTCCTTTCCTGCTCTTATTATGTCACAGCTGCTGATTTCTCTACCGGCTTCTGCCAGGGGTGGGGTAGAGCGGGCCCCCCAAGAGCGTGTGCCCCCGGGCTTTGCCCGGGCTATAACTACCCCCAGTAGAGCTGTGAGATCTTTCTTTTATATGCAATTGCTGGTATACCTGCTGTTATGAAACCTATCTCCCCTGATAATAAACGGGCCCTCTGTGAAAAATGCTTACCCTACTGCTGTTTCGCCGTCTATGCAGCTTCTTCCGGGTTACGTCATAGCATGAGGATGTGAAATTTATAGCGCTCGGTTACCATGGTGACAGCTGATGCTACAACGCATATAAAATATACACGAATGGAGCAATGTGAAGGGAGGACTGATAGAAAGATCACCTTACATAAAACCAACATATGTGGTTTACAACACTTTCTTTGATGGCCTGATAAAGCTTTGAAAGGCATCTTCTTCTTCTTATTATTATTATTATTGTTATTGTTATTATTATTATTATATACAGGACACATGCTCCTAAAACAAGAAAGAGCCGGCACTCCGGAGGTCTTCATACAAAAAAAAGAATTTTAATCCACACAGATCAACGTTTTGGTCAAACACACTGACCTTTGTCAAGATAAAGTTGTGTGCATACAATGCTCCTTATACTGTCTAAAATGAACTGTGTTACATGACACAGGTGAAAGGGGCGTGACTAATCACAGCCCATAAAAGTGACATCATCAAGTTGTGTGGGTGTATCTAAGATCACACCAATAAACACAGTGATAAAGTTAACCCTATACACCTTAACCCTGTAAAAGATACCTGATTGCAAGCTGCATCAATCATGATCACATCCTCATTAGAATAGTGGGCAAAACTGGTGCAGTGGTGACCTAAGAACAAACAGCTTAAAAAACTGACTGCTTAACAAAATTAAATATCTAAATCATTATTATTCCCCAGGGGTGCGCAAAGTGGGGGGCGAGAGAATTTCGTGGGGGGCGCGGCGGCTGCAGAGGTTCCGCGCTCTCCCCCAAGGCACTTAAATTAAGTGCCGGGGGGACCACGCGAGGCCTCTGCAGCTTCTCCTACATGATCTTGGGTGACGCGTAGCCATGGTAACCGACGTCAAATGACACCATGGGGTCACGTGATGTCACGTTGTTACATGACCCCGCGACGTCATTTCATACCGGAGCCTTGCAGGAGGGGGGCGGTAGCTGGTAGGTGAGAAGGCGCGGGGGGGGGGGGGCGCAGGGTCAAAACATTGAACACCCCTGTTATACCCAATATATGCAAAAACATACTATACATGAAAAAACATAACAAATAGGAACGAGCAGAGCATAAACACTGTGTCACCATTGTTGCTGGCCGTGTTGTCCAGATGTAGCTCCATATAAATATAAAAAGTTGATACAAAAAATGTAAAAGTTCAAAGAAGGGACTGATCACAGCAAGTGATAGGGCTGGAGGCAGGTAACCAATAAAAAAAGATTCTTTGATAAAGCGCCTGACGGGCGAGAAACGCGTCAGAGGACCCTGTATCTGTCTGCTGTTATGCTATTTAATTAAATAAATACTTTTTTTATTGGTTACCTGGCTCCAGCCCTATCACTTGCTGTGATCAGTCCCTTCTTTGAACTTTTGCTGTACTTACCTGGACTGAAGCCTCACCGGGATCCAGCTGACCTCGTGAGTTTATTTATTTATTTACACGGAACTTCCTTTGGTTGCCAGTGTGCTTCTCACATCCCTCCAGCCGCCCAGACCGCCGGGCAGAGGCATGGGCTTTCATACAGGGGAAGTGTTCATTTTTCTTCACTTGCCCTTGTCAGCACAGTCAGACCCCCTGACTGGTCTCACCTTATGGGGCTCTAATAGGAGTGAGATTGCCTTCATTTACACACCTCATTGTGCACCTGGATTGATTTGTCATTTCATGTTACATGGATCCCGGATTTGTTTAATATATTCCTATACCACATGTGACGTTTGTAGCACCAGTTAGGGGGTTGTTCCCTATTCCCCTATACAAAAAATTTAAATAGCAACAGTCTATATAAAGTTACATGTAGGGGAGGTGTAAGCTCTGCCACTGTCAAGTATTGAAATAATAATAAGAACAAATGATTTAGAGGGAACAGCAATGATTCTGAACAGAAACATATCCCTTAAAGTGACAGTGTAATCACAAACAGACCATATTGAAGGGGCCATATTAAATAAAGCCATACAGTATCTGAAAAAGAGAGAAGTTTTCCACGATTTCAAAAGATCTAAAGAAGGTGTTTATGAAACATTGGCATATTTTAGAAACAGAAACAAAACGTTTTCCTTATACACAAGCTAATCATATTTTTGCATGCAAAAGGAATTCTAATCTTAAAGATTTACTCGTGAAGGGGGACCCGACCAACAAATATGAAAGTTATTTCCCTCTGAATCGTCTTAGTCTCTAGAGAAATGGGTGCTTTGGGTGTAAGACCTGCATAACGTGTCACATAGGGGCTTTCGTTCCTTGCCCACTCTTCACCTTTGAAGAGCATCTAGGGCTTTGTTCTCTTTGCCCATATATTTACCCCCTAGTGCACCCACCAGGATAATCTGTATTAGGAGGCTGAGCAGGCACTCCCCTCCTGTTTCCTGCAGTGGATTAACTGAGGGGACAGTTTAAGCATCCGCACACAGGAAAGACGATAGCGATAAAGCAACATATTACTTGTTCTACATCTTCAACAATATATCTCATTACACGTCAGTGCAGCTTGGTGTATGTGGGTAAGGCTGGGGCCATAGAGGGGTGAGCAGTTCGGAGCCGCGCTGACGCTCGCCTGCTGAAATCTGCGCGATTTCATGCCCATGCAGGCGAGCCAGCGGGCGCGATCGAAGGTGGGGGGAGACTGAGGGAGGCGGGGCAGTGACGTCGCTGGGCCAATCGCCCGCGACGCACCGACGTCAACGTCATGGCGCCGACGTCACGGTGCCGTGACGTTGACGCTGCTCTGCGCTGATTGGATGTTTTCAGCCGACAGCGCTCTGAAAAACAGCTTGGCTGTCGGCTGAAAAATCCAGCGCCTCAGCACGCCTGCAGATGCTCGCGTGAGCCCCCTCTCAAGGCATCCTCATTGAGGATGCATGGGCTCAGCGCGGAGCGTCCGCACGGCTCAGCGCGGCCTGTCCTTCTATGGACTCTGCCTAAGACGGACAGGATATTTAAAGAAAGGATGAACGAGCATCGTCTGAGTATCTGTCTCACACTATCTAGGAGTGAAACAAACAAACCAGTGGCTAAACATTTTTTGGAGAAAAACATCAATTATCAACCTTGACGTATATCGTATGATCATTGAGCATGTGACTGTCCCGAGTAGAGGGGGGGAGGGAGGGGTGAAGCGTCTCCTTTTACTGAGGGAGGCAAGATGGATGTTCAGATTGGATACCGTTGCCCAAAAAATAAAGAATTGAAATTGCATTGTTTTTTGTGATAGTTGTCAAAGTGCTATTGAATGCTACAAATGTATGATTTAGTGAGTAGGTCAGAATCCATATATACTTATTAACCAACTTGCAGATTAAATAATACTTACTAGCTCATTATAGCATGTTGGGTATTATGCCTTTACAGTCAATTGCAATAGATCTGAGAGCTACGGTTTTTTAGCTTGAGTCTATAGGTCTTAGTAGCTTGGAGGAGCGTCAGCGCTGGAGTCCAATTAACCAGGACGAGATGTTGGATACTCATTAATGGAATGCAGTAATCAATCAGCAAAGGGACTTGGGACTTGGTACAAAGAACGGATGAGCCTGACGAAGCAGAGCATTCTGCGAAATGCGTAGCTTCATTCTGTGTGCTGTTTTTGGACATTCATGGCCACCGTACTTCCCTGGAGGACCTGTGTTCCAGCTTCGTTCCAGCAGCAATACCGGACGCGGTAGCAGGAGCCAGGGGGATCTGCGGCGAACCCAGAGAGTGTTGTTGCCGGAGAATTTATTATGAGTTAGTTTGTTACTCTTTGTGTGAATAAATATTATTTTTTTAAATATTGTCTAATCAATGTTCCTGTTGGTCTGAGGGAGAGGGCGTAGACCTAAGAACACAGACACAACACTTACATCTAAGCTGTCTGCCGATAGCCAGTAAGAAGTGCAACCGAGAGAAGGACATCCCTAAAGAAACCTATTATTTCCTGTGTAATCACACATGGCCGTGTGAGTATGATTAGAATTATATTTGATTGTTCCTTTGCCACCTACTAGCATTGTCTCTGCTGACATTCACTCATATGATACACTGGGGCTATTTACCAGGACTTTACTGTAATAATATGCACAGGTTGACAGGTGTTTTTTTTATTAATCTGTGTTTTTTATTATTCTGTGCCCCCCGTTTTTTTCTGTTTTATTGTCTTCAAGGATCCAGAATAGATCCTATTGGGTCGAGCTACAGTCGATTAACCCCAACATAGGTGTGCTCCTTTATTTAGGGGAGCTTTGGGGAATCCTTATAAGGTAGTATTGTCTCCTTAATGTTCACTCTGTTTGAGTTAGCTCCCTGTCTTTTTGCCCTACGTAACATTTAGGTACTGTTTGATACTCTTTTTTTTAGATCATCGTGACTTAAAGTATCCTTCAAGATGAAAGTCTAAGGTGAACAGATGGCACACATTCGACTGCCATAAACTATAGTTATGGTGTCATAATCCATTTTGACACCACTGGTCAAGAGGGATATTCATGATGTATACTGTAGTACTGTCCGGCATTACCTTTGTGGTCACGTGACTTAGGGGGGGGTGAGATTCTCTGTGGGGGGCGGGAGATTCTCTGTGGGGGGCACGGGGGTTACAGAGGCCCCACGGCTTCCCGAACGAAGGCATTTAAATTAAATGCTGGGGATACTCTTTTTACAGGGCTTCGTGATTTAAGGTACTTTTTTAAGATGACAGTGTAAGGCGAACAGACGGCACAGCATAAGACTGGCATAAACTATGGTTATGGTGTCACAATCCATTTTGATTCCTACCGTATAAGCAACAATATGGAACCTATACAAAAAATATAAATTCCAGTCATCAATGTGGAGGCTTGAGCTCAGTAAAAGCAAGGTTCAGTGCTTAGGATATATTTTATATGAAGGATAGAGGATACATAAATGGACAAATACATTATTATCCATAGCTGTATAATAGTAATTTTGTCCATTACTGTAACGTATATATTGGGGTTGCGGGGGGAGGGGGGTGTATTTGAATGTATTGTACTGCAATTTTTTTTTCTGAACAGGATTGATACCGGAGGCCGGCGGGTATCCGTGGGGACCCCCGAACACCCACGAGGACCACCTGGAGACCACCGGACACCCACTGGGACCACCCATAGACCCCCGAACACCCGTGTGGACCACCAGAAACCCCCGACGGCCACTGGTGTCAATCCTGTGCAGAAAAAAAAATTCTTTGATGCATATTTCCAGATTGTTAGCATCAGCCTTTAGCTGGCGACAAAATATTGATAGATTTTAAAGTTGGTTAAGCTTATCACTGCTTTGTGAATAGCTATTACTGACAAAAAAAAAGCAATTTTGGCTTGTCATCTTTTTTGGCTCAGGCAGATGACTTTTTTGGCTCAGGCTGTTAAACCCAATAGTGCGAGGTTAGACTGATGGAATACCTGTCGGCGCTCTTGCATCAGAACCTGGACAGGTTCAACAAGGTCTGGGACTTATGGCCCTACAATAACAATCAAAATTAACACACCCGAACCATAAATTGGCTGTGCCCTCCCTTTCCCTCCCCCCCTCTTATCTCCTTTCTCTCTCTCTACCTGTCCTAAGCTATCCTTTCTCTTAAATTAAGAGGAGTTACTGCACCGGTAGGCATCACTGAGTCCGTAGGGTTTTCTGCACAGGTTTTAAATGTCTGACTGTTTCTTTATATGTACACTGCGATGTAAATACTGTATACCCCCTGCAAATGTTGTGGAATGTTGCCTGTAACCCTCCATGAAAACCAATAAAAATATTTGACATATAAAAAAAAAATCCATTAGTGCACGATACTGCACTGCTATCACTGCTTTGTGACTAGCAAAGGAGGCAGTGTCACGCAATAAGGGCATTTATCGAGCTTTAAACCACTTATCACTGCTTTGTGAATAGGCCCCTCTGTGTTACCAAACTCTAAGTAAAGATCCCACTGTAGAGTTCATGAAAGACCTCAATAGATTCCCGAGAGCAGGACTATGCAGCAAAGTTATTGATGAGAATGAGCTTAAATGTATGACTGTGAGTAATCCGACCATCGCCACATTCTATTCCATTCTATCCCAAAGGTACTTAAAAATTCGAAAGCACTCTTTGATAAAGCGCCATAGAGGCCGGAAACACATCAGAGGACTATTATTTGTATGTATGTAGTTTGGCTATTATCCCCAATAAATAAGTCATTTTTTACCTGCCTCGAGCTCAACCTTTTTGCCGTGCTCAAGCCTTCTCTTACCCTTTGTTAATGATAAAAGCCCTTTATGGCAGACTGATTGTTCCTAAAGACATCATGATAGTTGAAATGTTTAAACTTTCCTAACTGTTATGCTCATATCTATCTCAGAAAACGGTGGAAGATGGCAGAGCCAGCATCTATGAGTCTGTTGTCAGCAACACCAGCAAAGAAATGATGTGTTACAGTGACTTCCCCATTCCAGAGAACTTCCCCAACTTTCTACACAACACTAAAATGTTGCAGTATTACAGGATGTATGCGCAGAAGTTTGATCTAGTGAAACATATCCAGTTCAAGGTAAAGAACGAACCCATTTTCAGTGTATACATGCAATAGGCGTGGCTAGTGCAGATGATTACTATCATTTAATTGAAATGCAAAGATAATTGACTTTTAACTGCATTTAACAGATACTAGTTTAGATTTTAGGTTCAATTATCAATAAGACCAACATTGCATGTCTTCCATCTGCTTAAAAAATACCTTCATTGAATCCGATAGATTGCCAGTACCATAAAGTGATGCTCTGACATTGTAGTCTTTTTCTTACAGTAGCTCATTCTAAGAATGAGTACTCGATGCATGCAGCTTTTTTTAATCTGGCAAGCATGTTAAAACTCTAATTTAAACTTTTCAACTGTTACTTTTTGGGTTACACCTGTAATTGTATAGAAGACTGCTTCAATAATTAAGTAATAATCCCTTCAGAACAGGGCCTTCAACTCTTCCAGCCAGGGCATTATTGATCAGTAATGCCCTGTTCTGAGGGGATTATTACTATTATAGGCTAAATGTAGACTTTTTTTCATAAATAATAGACACTTTTGTATGAAACCACCTCTATATACACTTACACTGCAGCTATCTATATCCACAACACAGCACCTCTACACACACACAGCAGCTCAACACACAACACAGCAGATCTACACACACACAACAGCAGCTACACACGCACACACACACACCAGCATACCACACACAACACAGCATCTCTACACATACAGCAGCTCTACACTCACAAGCACACCACACACACACACTGGAGCTCTACACACACAACACAGCACCTCTACACACACAACACAGCAGCTCTACACAACACACACACACAGCAGCTCTACACACACACACACACACACACACACACACACACACACACAACACAACACAGCAGCTCTACACACACAAACTCTGCTGCTGCACACACATGCTACATCCATAAACACTGCTGCTGACACTGACACACACTGGAGCTCTATACACACACACAGCAGCTCTATACTGTACACACACACACACACATCAGCTCTACACACACAACACAGCCGCTCTACACACACACACACAAACTGCTGCTACAGACACATACAACAGCACAACACAACACACATACACTGCTGCTGCTATACCCATAAACACTGCTACTAACACACACACACACACACACACACACACTGCAGCCACAATTAAAAATGCAGCCACTTACTAAATTTTGCAGACTCTCTACCCCCCAATTCAATTGAATCTGCTTAGAAAATCTCAGTCAGCTCGGGAGGGGGAGGAGTCAACCCGTGGCTGATACTTCCTGACCAATCCCCTGCCCTGTCTCAGAGCTGTTACTTGATTCTGACCAATCCCCTGCGCTGTCTCAGCTGTTCTGAAAGCTGATTGGCTGGAAATAAACACATTGAAAATTACACTTTGCACGCTTCTAAAATTCCGGGCATTACTGATTGGATAATGCCCATAATTTTAACCAATCAGAGAGCAGGGTTTTCAATAATGCCCAGAATTTTACTGCTTTAGCCTATAATTTATAGTATAAATGAAAGGTTTAGAGTGGGTATCAAAAATTTGTGGAAATCCCATTCAGATAATACTTCAATAACCAACAGGGAATATTTGTTTATTACTATTAACTTTGTAATTATCTTTAACTGTAATTTATTATTATGTTATAACTTCCCCCTTTCCTAATAGCAGTCCCATAACATATATTTTTTTCTCCAAATAAATTATTCTAAGCTTTGCAAGAGAAAAGATGAGTTAATGGTGGTTTTACTCTGACCAAGTTGTACATAAAGTTATTATAAAGTCAGTGTTGACATTTTTAGTGCCTGACCTCACATTTTCAATGTTATTGGGAAGTTTTTCTACATAGAAAATTATAAAAATGTAAGACCAAACCTTACGTCTTGTTTCCAGCCATAAATGCCACATAATAATAATAATAATAATAATAATAGCATGTTCTTGTATAGCGCTGCTAGTTTTGCGTAGCGCTTTACAGAGACATTTTGCAGGCACAGGTCCCTGTCCCGTGGAGCTTACAATCTATGTTTTTGGTGCCTGAGGCACAGGGAGTTAAAGTGACTTGCCCAAGGTCACAAGGCTCCCCCTGCTTCAAACTCTCAGTGGCAGTCAGTGTCTTTTACTCACTGAGCCACCCCCTCTCCCTAAATTCTACATAAAGAGTGTTTTCACGAAACAACCTAATTTTTAAACCTCATTTTTTTTCATTAGTCATTTTCTACAGCAACTCTTGTAATTGCAGTTGGCTACATCTGCTAATTGCAGCCATTTTTTTGTCTGGGTGGGTTTCTTGGCAGACTCTGGTTCGCAGTGTAAGGAAACGCCCTGATTTCGCCAGTACGGGCCAATGGGACATCACCACAGAAAAAGATGGGAAGCAAGTAACAGCTACCTTTGATGCTGTCATGGTTTGTTCGGGTCATCACTCAGAACCATATTATCCATTGGAATCTTTTCCTGGTGAGTTATGAAAAATAACTGTAAAATCTAGTATCAAAGACCATGTAAAATCTAATATCAAAGACCTAATATATTTAATTACAAACTCATGTAAATATAACTTTTCTTCTATCTATCTATCTATCTATCTATCTATTTATATATCTATCTATCTAATTTACCTGGTGTTCCACATTTAGTTTTATAAATCCGGTTATTACAAGACTCATACTATTTATTTAACCTCTGTGTTCCATATTTGATAATCATATAACTATACACTTAGAGTACAACTCCCAACACATTGCATGACTGACTAGCTAATCACATCTAGCAATATACGTTACACATTCCTTCCCATGCATCTTGGTTTTAATGTATTATACCCGTTCCAAACAACTGCCGTCTTGTGAAAGTTTAGGGGAAAACAAGCTTATTTTTACCATACTGATTTATGAATGCTATCCCCCTTCTTAATTGTGCTTCTCTTGGTGTGTGTTACCTCTCTGCTTTTAGTTTGCCCTCACCTCCGAAACAATGAATGTATGTTATCTGCTTCTGCACAATCTACACTCCCTCTCATTTTCAATACATTGTATTTACCTTCGACAGGGAGGATCCTACGGGTATCTGCACGGATACCAAGAGAAAAACGCATAAGGATCCACTGACTTTAGCTTTAATTACCTTTCTCTAAAGTTGCATCATACTGTACATACATGAAAGAGCAGAAATAGTGAGGATATAATCTAATCACTGGATTGATGGACACTGAAAATCGTTAGAAACACTTCTTTCCCCCCTGCTAGGGAATATACCACTACAGTACATAGCGGGGGAATGTGTGTTTTCTGTCTACCTCACAAAATCCCCTCTTGTTGATTTGCAGGCATTAAAAAATTTAGAGGTAAATACCTCCACAGTCGAGACTACAAGAACTTCGAGGGATATAAAGGAAAAAGAGTTCTCATCGTGGGGATGGGAAATTCCGCAACTGATATTGCTGTAGAGCTCAGTCGTACTGCTGCTCAGGTACAGTAAAGTGTTAAATAACGTGTGTATGTTTCATAGGTGTTTGATTACTATCGTGCGTCTTTCAGCTTCCGAGTCGTTTATGTGCTATCCTTCATGCTGAACAGTATTGGGTCGAAGTATTGTATTTTCCTTTATAATCACACCAAATGTATGCAGCTCTATCCAGAGATAATAAACAAGACATAATATAGGGGAAATAATATAAACACGGATAATAAATTATACATAAAAGTAAACATTGGGAGAAAGGAGTCCATACTCCGAAGACCTTACAATTGAAGATTACAAATGAAGTGATCAATATCTTAAGCCGCTTGTATTAAAACCATGCACTGTGAAAACTTTTATGACAAGGTTCTTGGGCAGACTATGTATATGCCACCTCAAATCTTTATTCATCATGTAAAACTCAGATACTTCCATGTGGTATCTTCATGCATCATTTATAGACCGTAATGTTTTCATGTCTGCTGGCTCAGAAGTGTGTTTTTTTCAGAGATATACTGTATTACCTGTCCATTCCTCACTATCGGTATCAGAAAACAATGGGAACTTAGAAACCAATAGTGTTCAGAGAGAAGATAAGGCATAATCTAGATCTTAGAAACACAGAAAAAGCCAAAGAAGATGAAAGAAGCACGTGAGCATCACCCAACTAAATAAATTATTCATCAAAAATGTTTTTCTATTCTGCAAAAATGATGTATCAAAATGATATTAGTGTTAAAAAAAAACAAACATTGTGATCATTAAAAAATTTAAATTGCATGAGAATATGTGTTGATGTGTATGTAATACAACAGCATAAATACACATATAGTTCACAATAAAGATGACATAAGAGTTTTGTGATTAAGTTATTGGAATTTGTACTAACATATTGTGACTAGGAGGAGCCTAGAAAGTATTTTGTTGTAAGCCTTGCATGCCTTACTCAAAATAATGCTCCATGGCTCCATTTTGGGAACAAACGCTAAATGCTTTGATCAGCAGCAGCTGGAAACTCCCTGACGAAGGTGTGGTTATAACTCTGAAACATTGACTAAAATAAAATGACTTTTTATTTTTTTAAACAAGTCTGGAGTGCGTGATCGTCAAACAATTCTATGGTAGGGGTAGCCTGGCACAGCACATTAAAGGTTAATGCTGCAGGTTGCTCCTACCTGTTAATATGGCCACCTCTATTACTGGTCAAAATGGCTATCTAAAGTATGTACAGCCAAAATGGCTGACAAACTGATTAATATGTGACCTGTAGTTAGTATTCTGAAGTAGCTAGTTTATTTTCGTGTTTGTGCTTAACTGCATGTAGTTTGTGGGATGCATGGTGTGTTGGGCTTGTGACTTGTAATCCAGGTACTATCCGTTGTGGAGGGCCAGGTAAAGCGCCCAACTGCATGAGCACATACTCCAAAGCAGAAGTATTGTCCTCTCCCCAGCAGTGAGGTACCTCACCATGCAGGAGGTATCGAGCTGCGACAGGGAAGTGATGCCTGGGTCCTAGCCCCGTTAACTAGTTTCCTATTGGCCAGTTCATATTTCCCTCACCCTGATGCCCCACCCCTTGGGGCCATCCTACAGCACTACACCAGCCCCAAGTCCTGATTTAGCCATCCAGGGCGAGTCCTCAGCCTCCGATTGGCTCTGTGAAGACAATATCTACGCTGATTGGTTGGGACCCGTTTTTCCAGGCTTTCAGATGGAGGCCAGGTTCTATGTAAATTGATGCCAATCTGAGTTCTACTGTAATAACATTTTAGTTATGGTTAGTCTCGTTGTCAAGATACTAACTGGAAATACAAATAGTGGCTGGGAAGCCGTGATCCCTTATAACTGGAATATCCTAAGACTGGCAGATTGTGGAGGCATACTGGGTAAACTTGCTCCAGCAGCTAGTCAGCTATGAATCCCCCATAACCCCCTGTCTTGGCAAGTTGTGACCGTGTTAAGCATCTTTGTTGCTCCCTGTTGTCTTTGGAAGAAATAAATACTGTATTACCTGCGCTCCTCCCTTTGTGAAGTATGCAGCTGGTAAAAGGATTGGCCTTACATTACGGAAAACAAAGAACAATTCCTGCGCTCCTCCCAATTGGGCTACAATATACTTGTCACGTGGGACCAGAACTTTTAACACTGAAACCACCGGGATCACTATCACCAGACAGAACACAGTAGTTGAATAAACAAAAGTTTATTCTGGCAAGCCAGCAAACACACAAAATACACAATCACAATGTACACTCACCAACTGGAGCCTGGGGAAGAAGAATCAAGTCTCAACTAGGTGCATGGGCCTGCTTCAGAAGGCTTGCCCTGTACAGCTCCTTCTCCAGCTTCTCAGTGCTACTCACAGCTATTCCACACAAAGCACTTTCGAAAATCCCACCAGTCGTGTCTCCGATCGACTCCCAAAGTACTCCCCAGTACTCTTCTGGTACTCCGATTGGCGTGCTCCTCACATAGCCCTCGGTCTGCTATTCTTTTCATGGAACAGGGGCCGCCGGCCAATCAGAGTACGGATCATGACGAAGCAGCCAATCGGAGGACGAGGGCTTGTCCAGCTGCACCAAACAGAGGAGGGGGCCGGCTTAGGCACTCTGGATCGCCCCTTGAGGAGGGAGCTGCTGGCAAGCGGGAAATTCAAAGTTACCAATGGGAATCGTGCATACGGGACAAAGACCCGGCAGCGGGTTTAATTTTATTAAAGTGTCTTAAGGTCGTTAGGTAACTACAGTCTAAAAGTATATTTCAAGGTAACTTCTCCTCTGGTACATGTAAAGCATGTCGATGCTGTATATGAAACTAACGATAATGAATTCAACACATACAAAAAAAAGTAATCAAATAATTTATAAATTGCAAGGTAATAGGGATAATTTATGCTGCGATTTGTCTGAATCTAAAGTATGTAGGCAAAACTACTGTACCAGACAATTTAAATTCAGATTGGAACATGTTAATGCAATCTTAAAAATGACCAACAAAATTCTATTGCAAAACATTTGAATAAGATTCAGCAATGGGTATTTAACAGGGAAATCGTGATTGTACTTTGCTGAAAAAATATGCTAAACACATGATCTCAAAGGGGAACTTTTATGATTTCATTGTATCTAACATAATTCATATGTTGCTCACACTATTTAATAATGTACTTTTGCTTAATTGAATGTTTATCCTCCGGCTTTGATAATACTGTGTGCCTTGAGTAAATTTGAAATGAATGTATTGGATTGAATGAATCCTGTGTGAACATAAAATCATGTCCAATAAGGAACCGAGGCAAGGTGCACAGGATAATCCAGGAATGGGGAGGGGGAGGAGGGAGGGGTAAGGAATGCTCCCGCATCAGCAGGTATAGGGTAAGTTTGTAATGGTGTGTCAAGCAAAATACCGGTGCAAAAGAGGAAAAGGTATAACTAAAGCAAACAAAAAAGAAAAAGTTCCTCCTTGAATGCACTCGGATAAGCCAGTGATTGATAGTAATGAGTGTATTTAAAAACCTTTTAATCACAAGAGAAGGTTAAAAAAGGGTTGTATAGAGGGGCATGGTATATGTAATCCAAGGCCAGCCCCTAATAGGCAAACCAACAGAATCGTCCTCACTCGTGAGGAGATATAGGTATTACAACACCTTAATGTGGAACTGTGTCGCTCAGATAATCCCCTTTAGTATAATACCAGATTAGAAGGCCCATATACCCTATGGAGATCCTTTTATCAATAATTCAATGAACCTAACATGGTGTAGGTCATTGAAGCTAAGTCTGGAAGGGTGATTAGCTTACACCGAATGGACAGATGGTATATATCTGTGTGATGTCCCTAGTCCACTTAAGCGGTGTGTACAAACAAATAAACGAAACATGGTGAAAACAATAACAACGCAACAAAGATGATCATCATAAAATGAATACTCAACCACCATGTACATGTAGTAGTGAGATGCGTAGCTGAATAGTGTGTGAGCTCTGCAAAGGGCAAGCACAAAGTGTGCTAACGGAGACGCCCTGAGGCACGGTCTTTGTCCATTCGGTGTAAGCTAATCACCCTTCCAGACTTAGCTTCAATGACCTACACCATGTTAGGTTCATTGAATTATTGATAAAAGGATCTCCATAGGGTATATGGGCCTTCTAATCTGGTATTATACTAAAGGGGATTATCTGAGCGACACAGTTCCACATTAAGGTGTTGTAATACCTATATCTCCTCACGAGTGAGGACGATTCTGTTGGTTTGCCTATTAGGGGATGGCCTTGGATTACATATACCATGCCCCTCTATACAACCCTTTTTTAACCTTCTCTTGTGATTAAAAGGTTTTTAAATACACTCATTACTATCAATCACTGGCTTATCCGAGTGCATTCAAGGAGGAACTTTTTCTTTTTTGTTTGCGCAAGCTGCACAGGACCAGAACTGTGAGTAACAAAATGTACTGTATGACCTTTTTGCATGGGGGCCGATAAACATAGGACAATATACTGTAGAGCCATGCGAATGTATGACCCATAAAGTGATGTTTTTGTGGTGAAATTGAATGCATCTAAAAAAGAAAAATGTAAAAGAGTGTAAGCCTTGACACACGAAATCTGGAAACATTGATTGTTCGCATCACTAACTGTATCCAATTTTGGAACTAGGATTGGGCGTTACAAACGGAACTGTCTAATGCTGATCAATTCAAATTTAATACTGTGAACATTAAAACAATCTATCTCCATTTGGCACATTCAGGTTGTGGTAAGACAGCTGACATAAGAATTTGACAAATGTATGCGTAAAACAAAAGCATTATTGTACGGTGCAGAAGCAAGATTTAAAACTTGGGTTTGGTCTCTCCCTCGTGTATTTTTTACTTTTATTCTGTCTCTGCCTCCGGTACGGTAGTGGATATATTTTTTGTTTTCTTTTTTTTATATACAATCTAAATATTAATATGTTCATGCAGGTGTTTCTTAGCACAAGAAGAGGATCATGGGTAATGAGCCGTATCCTGGATAAAGGTTATCCATGGGATATCTGCTTTGACACACGGCTTCAGAACTGGTTGAGGAATACTCTTCCATCATCCATTGTCATGTGGATGACCGAGAAAAAAATGAATGAGTGGTTTGACCATGCTAATTTTGGCCTACAGCCCTGTGACAGGTACAGTAGAATCAGTGATACTCGTTTCAGTGAGGGGAATGTCATAAAGGTGCAGTTCCCCCAAAACATAACCTATACTGAAAGTGATCTCGGTATCATACCCTTTAAAAGCAGATTGCTAACCTTATTTCTGTTTAAAATTTTTCTTTAAAGGGCAACTAAAGATAAACATTCATGCACGGAACAAAATGTTATTATTGTAGGTATTTACTCATCACTGGGGACAAGCGAATACGTTATTAGCTTAAAGACAAAATTGGTCCACTATAACTAACTATCTGTTATGGAATGTATTTATATAAAGTCACGAGCCCTTCAGCACACACACTTTTAAGGTTTTTTTTTTTCTTTTTTCAAAATTTTTATTGTTTTTTGAGAGAATGACATCAAATAACAGGTTTCAACATACATCTGTTACACCTTCACAGTGTATACAAAGAAAAAATATTAAACATATTACAACTTAAATAATACTCTTGTTGTCTTCTTTTTCTTATAAATTAACTTACATCCGTTGAATTCTACAAAACATTTGTTATATAATTTTTTTAAATTTTAACAACCTATTTAGGAAGCAGCCGCTTCCGGGCATCTCTCTCGGAGAAAATCAAGGATAGTGGAGAAGAAACCAAGAAAGAAGAGGGAGGGGGGAGGGGGTGGGTGGGGGAGGGGAATTGAGAGGAGGGGGGGTGAGGGGGGATAGCCTATTAACTCCAGTCTTGTATGGACCCTATGTTTTATTGTTAATTGTCTGGCCATACTGACCAAACCTTATGGAATTTGTCAACCTTTTGACCCAGCTGTGCCGAGAGGAGTTCCATTAGTCTTATTTCCCTGACACGTCTCAGTACTGTCTGCTTGGAGGGGGTGTTTATTTTTTTCCATGCCACGGCTACCGAGCAGCGAGCTGCAGTGAGGACGTGGCTTATTATTTTGTTCTCTTGGGGTTGTAGGTCCTCTATTGGTTTAGCCAGCACTAGGACCAGTGGGTCCACCTCTATCTCTAGCCCCAGGAGTTCTTGTATCATTGTTTGTATCATGATCCAGAACCCCTCAATTTTTGGGCAATTCCACCAGATATGAGCCATGTCTCCTTTTTGCCCACATCCTCTCCAACACAAATCTGAGGACCCGGGGAAGATCTGACTCAACCTATTTGGGAACATGGAAGGGAAGGGGAGGGTTAATTCCCACTTGTGATGCTAACCAGGAGTAGGCAATGTTTAATCATGATATAAAAATATAAACATCTTCATAGCATAGGACAGTTCATAAGACTCAGGATTCCAGATAGTCCAATGTTAAACACACTCCCATAGATTATGCCACTAGCCATATAGGTAAGTCTTATGTGGTGGTCTAGGTAACCGTGTGTGGGACTGATCACATAAATGAAGTAAATGGATTACTCACTGCTGACCTTGGAGATATCCTGGTCCTGTCCTGCGTGCTCCTACCAAGGAACAATTGAAGAGAGTACAGGAAAAACGGCGGTGCATCTGCTGCTGCTGCTGAAGATTGGAAACCACAAACTGCAAACCACAAAATATCGTAGGTGCTTTGATAAAGCGTGGGATACGACGGGAAACGCGTCAGAGTGTTCTTTTTGGCTGTTACTATGCCCTAAAATAAATTTTTGCACCTAGGATATTTTGTGGTTTGCAGTTTGTGGTTTCCAATCTTCAGCAGCAGCAGCAGATGCACCGCCGTTTTCCCTGTACTCTCTTCAACCTATTTGGGGTTAGGTACCAATGAAACAGAATTTTGTATATGTTTTCTTTTATACTTGTGCAGATTGATGTTTTAGAGGCCGCTTCCCAGATATCCTCACAGTCATCTCTATCTAATTCTAGATTTAAGTCTTCTGCCCATTTTAGCATGTAGCTATGCTTAGATTGTGCCGCAGTTGACGCCAGGCCCAGATATACCTCAGAAATCAGACCTTTGCAATAATAGCCTCTTCTGCATAATCTCTCAAATTTTGTCATAGCAGCAAACGCTGCGTCTTTTGAAACTGTTTGTAGGTAATGTCGAATTTGTAAATAACCAAACACCGGTAAATTTGTAATTTTATGCTTTTTCTCCAACTCTGGGAGTGCAAGAATCTAATTTTTGGATACATAGTGATCAGCCATTACCAACCTTAGCTCTTTATATTTACTAAGTCCCTTTGGGAGGCAGCCCGGGATAAACTCAGGGTTGCTAAATATGGGGGTCATTAGAGTGGGAGACGATGCCAAGTGATATTTCTCCTTATTTCTTGACCATATCCTCCATATACACCTCATTGCTCCCAGTTTTAATTTATCTGCTAGGCTCTCCCTCCCCCGGTCCAAAGGGTTGCCGGCAGAGAAGATATTTAATTTTTATCGAGCTCCATTTATAATTAAAGTTTGCCTGTAACAACTTAACTTCTGATGCTGTTAATGAAAGATTCAGTGCCTCCGATTTGTCCATGTTAATTTTATATCCCGAAATTTTACTAAATTGGTCTAATTGGGATTGTAAATTTGGTAGGGACGTCAGTGGGTTGGACAGGGTTAGGATAATGTCGTCGGCAAACAGGGATATTTTGTAAATTGTCTCTCCAATTTCGATACCTTTGATATTCTTTTCGTCCCTAATTGTCACTGCCAGGGGTTCTATGGAGAGGGCGAATAGAAGCAGAGATAAGGGGCATCCTTGTCGGGTACCATTAGTGATTTTTATGGGGCTTGAGTCTCCTCCTGGGAGTTTCACGACTGCTGTGGGAGTTTTGTATAGGGCTCTGATCCCCTCTAAGTATTGGCCCCTAAATCCGAATTTGATCAAAGTTTGATCTAAAAAATCCCACCGTATCCTGTCAAATGCTTTCTCTGCATCTAGACTTAACAGGATAGCCGTCGTATTTGAGAGGTGTACATGGTCTATAAGGTTGATAATTTTTCTGGTATTATCAGAGGCCTGTCTTCCCGAGACAAACCGGACTTGATCTATATGAATTAGACTGGGCAATATTGGGGTGAGTCGGTTTGCCAAGATTTTGCTAAAGAGTTTTAGATCCGAATTAAGGAGGGCTATGGGGCGATAGTTATCGCATTGTAATGGGTCTCTCCCTTCCTTGTGTATGATTGCTAGATTTGCTTTAGACATTGTTGTCGGAATATCTGCTCCCCCTATGAACGAATTAAACATATCCAGCATATATGGGGCTAGTACCTTCTTAAATTTTTTGTAGTACTGGTTTGAAAAGCCATCTGGGCCCGGCGTTTTGCTAGCTTTTAATTGAGCAATGGCTTCTAGAAGTTCTTCCAGTGTTATATCCTTGTTTAGTTCTAAATGATTTTCTTCTGTATGTTCTGGAAGTTTACCCTTCCCCAAGTATTCAGAGATAGCCTCCGATCCCGATAATCTATTCTTTAGGAAGTTTAAATTGTATAATTTAAGGTAGAATTCCGAGAATTCTTTTGCTATTTGCTTCTCGTTGTATGTTTTTGTTCCTAAACTAGTTTGAATAGCTGAGATTTGCGTTTTGGTTCTCAGTCCTCTAAGTTTGGATGCCAATAGTCGATCGGCTTTGTTACCTTTATCATAATATTTTTGCTTGGTCCACCTTAACGACCTCTCCACTTCATCTAGTTGTGTCTGCTTCAATTCAGATCTGGTTTTATCTAGAACTAGCCGAGAGACCCGGCGTTGCCCGTGATGTGAACCGTGAATAATTATGTGTTAATGTAGTGTAATAATGTGTAGTGAAATTGTAAAATGTCATGTAAATGTTATGTAATTGTGTTCAAAAGGGTGGATGGTTGTTTGTGGTGTGGGTGGGTGAGTGTGTGGTGTGTGGGTGAGTTGTGTGTGAGTGTGGGGTAGGTAGGTGAGTGAGGGTGTTGTGGGTGAGTGTTGTTGCTGTAGTGTTGTGTGTGTGTGTGTGTGTGTGTGAATAGTGTGTGTATGTGTGTTGTGTATGATTGTTGCTTGTGTGTGGTGTGGGTGGGTGAGTGTGTGGTGCGTGGGTGGATGAGTGAGTGTGTGGTGGGTGGGTGAATGTGTGCTGTGTGTGTGAGTGTGTGTGATTTTATAGTGAGTGAGTGTGGTGTGGGTAGGTGAGTGAGTGTGTGGTGGGTGAGTGTTGTTGCTGTAGTGTTGTGTGTGTGTGTGTGTGTGTGTGTGTGTGTGGATGAGTGTTGTGTATGTGTTTGTGATGAATGTTTGTGCAGCAAGTGACAGATAAGGTGTAATTAGTATTGTGTTGCTAATTGATTTTATTGAAAGGATCAGGTGACTGGGTGTGTGAGGTGTGGTGGTAGTGGAGGGTGTGTGTTGGTGTGCATGTTTTGTGGGTGTGTTTGTGGTTTAGGGAAGGGGGGTGTGGTGTTTGAGGTGCAAGGGGAGAGGGGGCATAGACCTGTAAATCGGCATTGTTTATAGTGTATGGTGTGTGGCACGATGGTTCCAGCGTTTATTGTGTTGTGGTGGTCGTGGCGTGTTGACTGGTTGTTGTGTGTGGTGTATCAGCACAGGAGGGGTGTGTGTGTGAGTGAGTGTTGTGTGTGTGAGGGCGTGTAGTGTGTGACTTGAGTGTTGTGTGATGTGTTTTTAGTGGTGCTTGCGGTATAGAGGAGGGCTTGCTGTGTACCGATGTTGGTTTTGCGCTCGGTGAGGGAGCTGAAGGGAGGTAGTGTTGGCGCTCCACATGCGCGGTTGTGATGCGGGCCGTGAGGGAGCTGAAGGGCGGCAGTGTTGGTGCTCGGTGAGGGAGCTGAAGGGAGGCAGTGTTGGCGCTCCACGTGCGCGGTTGTGATGCGGGCCGTGAGGGAGGTGAAGGGAGGTAGTGGGGCCGTGAGGGAGCTGAAGGGAGGCAGTGTTGGCGCTCCGTGAGGGAGGTAATGTTGGCGCTCGGTGAGGGAGCTGAAGGGAGGCAGTGTTGGCGCTCCGTGAGGGAGGTGAAGGGAGGTAATGTTGGCGCTCGGTGAGGGAGCTGAAGGGAGGCAGTGTTGGCGCTCGGTGAGGGAGCTGAAGGGAGGCAGTGTTGGCGCTCGGTGAGGGAGCTGAAGGGAGGCAGTGTTGGCGCTCCACGTGCGCGGTTGTGATGCGGGCCGTGAGGGAGGTGAAGGGAGGTAGTGGGGCCGTGAGGGAGCTGAAGGGAGGCAGTGTTGGCGCTCCGTGAGGGAGGTGAAGGGAGGTAATGTTGGCGCTCGGTGAGGGAGCTGAAGGGAGGTAGTGTTGGCGCTCGGTGAGGGAGCTGAAGGGAGGCAGTGTTGGCGCTCAGTGAGGGAGCTGAAGGGAGGCAGTGTTGGCGCTCCACGTGCGCGGTTGTGATGCGGGCCGTGAGGGAGGTGAAGGGAGGTAGTGGGGCCGTGAGGGAGCTGAAGGGAGGTAATGTTGGCGCTCGGTGAGGGAGGTGAAGGGAGGTAGTGTTGGCGCTCGGTGAAGGGAGCTGAAGGGAGGCAGTGTTGGCGCTCGGTGAGTTGGCGCTCGGTGAGGGAGGTGAAGGGGTCCGGAGGGGGGACTGTGGTGTCGGTGAAAGTGATTATCAGTGGCTGCGGTGGTGTGCATTGGTGGGGGGGTGGTTGTTAAGAGGTGGTGTGCGTTCCGTGATGGTGCGGTGTGTGGAGGTGAGCGTGCGTTAAACAATATATATATAGGTAAGAGTCTGTACCTGATTCCGCAGTTGTTTTGGTGGTATCAGGCGGTGAGGGTTTTGTGGGTTGAGAGGTGAGAGCTGTGAAGCGTTTCCAGGGTTAGGTGCTGTGAAGCGTTACCAAATCTCCCAAAGCAGTGAGGGTTAGGTGCTGTGAAGCGGTTCCCAAAGCTCAGTGAGGGCTGGGAGAGTGTGGCAGTGGGGTTGGTGTGTTGGGCGCAGGCCAATGAGAGGTGTGCGGGGGCGGGTGTGGGGCCAAGGGAGCAATGTCATTGGCCTGAGCCAGTGGTGTGAGGTGTGCAGGGGCGGGTGGGCCAAGGGAGCAATATCATTGGCCTGAGGCAGGTCCAATGGGATTGCCGCTAGGGACACAGGGAGGGACACAGGGAGACACATACAGACATAGACGCATATGACTGTTTGAGAAATATATAGTAGATTTTGAATAATTTTTTTGAGGGGTTATTTTTATGTTTCTGTTCTAAAAGCAGCACTTTTTCCGTTAATTCATTGTATAATTTTTGCTTAGCTTTTTTCTTATACGATGCTTTGGAAATAATAGTCCCTCTTATTGTAGCCTTATGGGCTTCCCATAGCATTGCTGGTGACTCTACGGAGCCCTTATTCAGCGTAAAATATTCTCTGAGTTTTTGTTTAATGTCTATTTATACATCCATTTGGTTCAACAGAGAATCGTTTAATTTCCAATTATATTGAGTACTTTTACTGAACGGGAGAGAGAGTACTAGCGAGACCGTAGCATGGTCCGACCATGATATTGACCCTATGTCTGACTGGGAGGATGCCTGGAGAACATCATTGGTTCCCAGAAAATAATCAATCCTTGAATAGGTCTGGTGCGGGGGTGAATAGAACATGTAGTCCCTCTGGCCCTGGTGCTGCGCCCTCCAAATATCTATAAGCGAGTATTCTTTTAAGATGTTTCTAAAGTCTTTCGCATTTTTTTCAGTGATGCGTGGGTGAGACGTTCCCTGTGCACTTGTTCTGTCTAGTTCTGGGGTGACTATCATATTCATATCTCCTCCTATCAGTAGTGTGGTTCTTGGGTGGGGGGATATGTTATCACATAAGTCCCTTAAAAATTTTGCTTGCCCCTCAATTGGGGAGTATATGTTCACTAAGACTATTTCTACCCCAGTGAGAGACTCATATAGAATTAAGTATCTGCCTTCTGGGTCTGATACCGCTTTTTTTTAAGGTGAATGGTGCATTATGTTTGAATAATATAGCTACCCCTCTTTTTTTTGTTGTGCAAGACGCATAATATGCTTGGGGGTAGTCTTTTTTGAAGGTGTTTGGGGGAGATGTGATGTTAAAATGGGTTTCCTGAAGGAATAATATATCTCCTTTTGTTTTTTTGAGTTCCTGCAGGGCAAGCCTTCTCTTTATTACGGAGTTTAGCCCCTTTACGTTAAGGGAGACTTTCTTTAGGGGTGTTTTACTAGCCATTTTTCCTTTTTTAATTGGATAGGGCCTTGCAATCCCTCCACTTTCCCAGGGTGGTGGGGCGACCTACCTTGTTCCGTTGCGTGTCTATCTAGGCGAAGTCCATGTGTCTTTTTGGCGTCAGTAGTTTTGAGTCTTCTGAACTCTGTGTGTTCTGTGCTGGGGAGGGTTGGCTTGGAGGGGGGTTGATTGGGCACCTGGGGAGGGGGAGACAGAGGGGCAGGAGAGAGGAAAAAGAAAAGAGAAAGTGGGCGATAACAACGCCCTAACATAGTAACCCCCACCACGCTAAGGGTGAGGGAGGCGGGCATATTGCCCTCTGGAGACTTCTCGATGAGTCGGGCTCCGGAATCCACCAAGGAGGTCCAGGAGCCCCGCCGGAGTATTCAGGAATCAATCAAAACCATGCATCGCACTGTAAATCAACATTTTAACTCTTTATATAGCCACTATTCCTCCCATACGAACATTTCTAGATATCACCACAAGGTGGTGCCAGAGGATTAATTCTAGACAACATCAATACCTGAGGTTTACCATTAACATTGATTACAGCTTGAAAACAGTATAACAGAACAGCGTATAGAGGAGTTGTCCCATTTACCACACTCCAGGGATGGTGTTGATCACCTTTTCAGTTTAAGTCCGGTCTTGTTCAGAAAAAAACCTCTGCGAGCCCCCCCCCACAAGACACGCCTGAGACTGAGGCCCATTCTTCAAGTTACTCGCGAGTATTCTACCCGCCCCTTGGCTCTGCCACAGGACCGTAGATTATACCTGGGGGGGGGAGAAGGGGAGGGGGGGAGGGGTGGAGGGGAGAGGGAGGGGTGGAAAATAAAGGGGGGGGAGGGAAAGGGGGGAAGGTGGGGCGACAACGACCGTCTCTCTGCTGTTTCTCTTTGCATTACACCTCCTGCGTCAGCTGTTCTTCTTTACTCATCCCGCGTCGGATTCTTTTGCGACGCCAGGCGTTGGAATGTCCTTGGTGTCTTTGCCGTTCCTTCTCTGGGCAGCTCTTCCTCTGTTCTCCCAGACGTCGCATCCTCTTCTGTATGTTGGAGACCCAGGGCCCTTAAGAATCTGGGGGCATCTTCCATGTAAGACACCATGCGCATCTTCCCTCCAACCTGCGCCAACAACTTAAAGGGGAATCCCCATCTGTATCTCACTTTGTGATCCCTTAATTTTTGTGTAAGGGGCCGCATTTCTCTTCTCCTGTCCACTGTTTCTTTAGATAGGTCGCTGTAGATTTCCAGGTGGGTATTACGGAATTGGACCTCACCTTTTTCCCTGCTGGCTGTGAGCACCTTTTCCTTGGTTGTATAGGAATGGAAGCGTATGATGACGTCTCTGGCTCTCTTAGGGTCTTGTGACTTCGGGCCCAATGTCCTATGTGCTCTATCCAGCTCCATTTGTTCCTGCTGCAGCTCCGGGACTAGGAATGTGAACAGGTCTTTCAGGTACGGCTGTAAGTGGGTAGCCTCTATCTCCTCCGGGATGTATCTCACGCGGAGGTTCTGGCGTCGGTCTCTGTTTTCCTGTTCCTCTGCTTTCTCTTTTAGGGAGCGGATTTCGTAATTGAATCTGTTTATTTCGTCCTCCGCTTGGGAACAGGAATGTTCTGTATCTTCCACTTTTTTTTGTATAGTGTCAGTTCTTTCTGATAGGGCGTTCATGTCAGTTCTGAGTGAGTAGACGGCTTTATTAAGATCATCCTGGAACCCTGTCTCATTCTCAGGAATAAAGCCTCTAGGTAGTCCCTGGTTACCTCTAGTTGTTCTCCCCTGCTCCCCTGCTCAGGTATGTTGTCAGGCATTTCCATAGAAGAGTTCCTCATACTTCCTCCCAAACCTGGCCCTACTACCTCCTTCCAATTTACTGTTGGAAGTACTATCATTCCCCCAGTAGCCCAAGCACGCTGCCTGGGGTCACACTTGACTGCACTCTCACATTCTATTCTCACATTTAAAAGGTAGCTACAGTAAAACCTGTAG
Source organism: Ascaphus truei (assembly GCF_040206685.1). NCBI lineage: Eukaryota > Metazoa > Chordata > Amphibia > Anura > Ascaphidae > Ascaphus > Ascaphus truei. Next base: position 40,707,655 of record NC_134492.1, on the reverse strand, counting down.
TTTTTTCCACCGCAATATTACCAAGTTACGCCTTTTCCTCTGTTGCTCGGCTGCAAAAACTCTGACACAAACCCTCATTCTCTCCCGTCTCCACTACTGTAAAATCCTGCTGACTGACCTTCCTGCCTCTCACCTGTCGCCCCGATAATCTATCCTAAATACTGCTGCTAAATACTGCTGCCATTCTCCCCTGCTGAAATGCCTCTCCTTCCTATCAAATCCTGTATCACACACTCCTCAATTCTCCTCTCTTTTAAAGCTTTACACTCTTCTGCTCCTCTTTACATCTCAGCCCTACAGTAATTTCTCGCTATACACCATCCCGACTCATTTTTCCGCTCAAGGATGTCTTCTCTCTACCCCTTTGTATCTAAAGCCCTCTCCCGCCTTAAACCTTTCTCACTGACTGACCCACACCTCTGGAATTTCATTCCCCTCAATATCTGACTGGCACCCTCTACATCCACCTTTTAATACCCACCTTAAAACAAACCTGCTTAAGGAACATATGAGTAGCTCCATGGCTGATAAATAACATCTCATACATAAACCGTGGTCCCTTGCAGAATCACTTACCAGAATGCCTTCCTTCTGTCTCTCTACGTTGTCCCTATCAACCAATTAGATTGTAAGTTCTTCGAAGCAGGGACTCCTTTTCCTAAATGGTACTTTTTTCTGAAGCTCTTCTTCCCTTTATGTGTTATATGCATTATTTGTTATTTATATGATTGTCATGTGTATTACTGCTGTGAAGCGCTATGTACATTAATGGTGCTATATAAATAAAGACATACATACTAAAGGGAATAATATGACCCCAGTTTCACTCTTTTACATGGTGTAAGGTTGAATAGCATAGCATTTAGAAGGGATACAAAGAGTTTCAACAAGGTACAGGAGGAAAGCGTGTTTCAGAGAAAAAGAACTACTAGAACTGGAGAGTGGCTGAGGGGAAATGTGCGGAAGTACTTCTTCACGGAAAGAGTGGTGGATTATGCTTCCAACGGAGGTGGTAGGCGCTGATACTGTACAGGGAATACAAACATGCTTGGGATAGGCGTAATGCTTTCTTTAATATAAAAGAGTGCCCGGGATCAAATAGGGACTAGAGATGGATGGAACAGTCCAAATCTGTGTCCTGGAATTCCCCAGATAGTTGAGGCACACACACTGCTGCCCCTCCAAACACACACAGTTTTACTCTCCTCCCTCCTCAGTCTCTTCTTGTGCGTCAGTCTCTCTCACACAGGGAGGAGTCAGTCTAGCTGCTGCTTAAACAATGGCCTAAAATCAGCTTTCAGAACTGAAGGGATTGCCAGTCTTCACCTATATTAGATGTTAAAGCACCTTAAAAGTGACTGATTTTTGTTGACACAGGGTAAAGAGGAAAACAAGTGACATGCAGAGGTGCACAATTTGATGCATCTCATTGAATTCTGTGCATCATGTAACTCCTCCCTATTTATTTATTTATCAAAATGTTTTACCAGGAAGTAATACATTGAGAGTTACCTCTTATTTTCGAGTATGTCCTGGGCACAGAGTGATAAAAACACATGGTTACATTAAAAGAACAGGGTTATCCTCTCAATTCACAGACATTTCATGGACAGATAGAGTTGGAAAATTGGGTACAAGGGATAAAGGGCTTGTGAGTTTCAGATTGAAATAGAGCAGCTTTAATATCACCAAACATCAGCAAATGTCTCAAAACCTTTAGCTGTCCTTCGACAGCACCAAAGGCTGTCTGCCTTTGGGGCAACGTAGATGTACACTGGGGTGGTTGAGATTCAATGCAGCTGTGAATACAAAGTTATTTGTCTTCTTGGCTCATTAACATTCCAGTACAAGCAAATGTTAATCCTTAGCACGCACAGAGACATATGACCCAAAAATGGAAAAAGGCCTTGATATATATTCACACGGGTGCAAGCTAAAAATTATGCTCTCCTAGTGTAGACCCCACTATTTAAAAAGAAAAAATCCAACTGTGCACACAAAAATTGAGCAGGTCATCAACACTCTCTGCTCTACAGATGAACCTTTCACAAAAGTTTGTGAATCATGCGAAATTGGCCCTTTGGTAGTCGCAAAGAGCACAGTGGCTAAGTTACAGTTCGTAGATAATTCGTCATGCACTGTAGATTGCAATTTTTTTTAATGTGCAAATTTGAAAACAATCTCTAAAATCGCTAGATTAGCTCGAGAAATTCTGTAAAATCGCTAGATGCTGACACTATAAATAGGGCACACACATCACGTTTCTCTCACTGTCAGGCAATATTTAGCTGAAAGCTTACAATTTAACAACTCTCTGAGAATTGGTGAAACATTTATTTATAAAAATGGTTTACCAGGAAGTAATACATTGATAGTTACCTTTCATTTTCAAGTATGTCCTGGGCACAGAGTTATAACAATACATGGCTACTGTACATTAACAGAACAGAGGGTATACAGTAAATTCACAGACATTTCAGGGACAGATAGAGATTGAAAATTGGGTACAGGGGATAAAGCCTGGTGAGGAATTACATTTTCGAGACTCCATAGTGGATAGTGTATGTTCAAGAAGCCCTTTTTTAAATATGTTACTATACCACCTTACTACTTTATTCATTTTTGTACAGAACTAAATTTAAGGAGCCATTGTTTAATGATGAACTGCCAAGCCGTATAACCTGTGGTTTTGTGGTGGTGAAGCCAAACGTGACAGAGTTCACCGAAAATTCTGTGCGATTTGATGATGGAACTGTAGAGGAAAACATTGATGTTATCATCTTTTCCACTGGATATATCTACTCCTTCCCCATCCTGGATGAATGCATTATTAAAGTTGAAGGCAATAAAACAAATCTGTACAGAAACATCTTTCCTCCGAGCCTGGAGAAGCCCACACTGGGTGTCATTGGCCTTCTACAACCTCTTGGTCCTATTATGTCAGCTGCAGAGGTCCAAGCTCGGTGGGTCACTAGAGTCTTCAAAGGTACAGTGAATGGATGACATGACATGTTGGAATTGGAATACACAGTTGATTACACTGATTACATGAATGTCCATGAGACTTGCATTCAATATAGAAAAGGGTAATTTTGTGTCTAATAATTTGAACCCCATCTTGCTTTTTCACTAATAAAACCTGCCCTAACAAAGCAAAAACAATATGTTACTAGTAAGCTAAATAATGTGTATTACAGTATATGTACAATATGGTAAAATAGGCCACATAATCAATACCAAATAAATGTGCATACAATAGCATATATAATATTAAAAGTCCACAATGATTATCTTTTAAATACATAATCAAATGTACGAAAAATACTCCCCAGGTCAAAAAGAATCCAGAATTCCATATAATGTACTGTAAAATCAACAAAACAAGAGAACAAAAACAAAGTAGTACAAGCTTAAACAATTAGGTTTAAATTAATTGTGGTAATAAATTATTAAACATTAACAAATATATACAAATATATACAAGGAGCTTTCAAAAGAACTATTCATCCCACGGGCAGTACAAAGGTCTTGGGGCCATCCCTTAAGGTTGGAGGAAAGGAGATTTCACCAGCAACAAAGGAAAGGGTTCTTTACAGTAAGCCCAGTTAAAATGTGGAATTCATTACCCATGGAGACTGTGATGGCAGATACAATAGATTTGTTCAAAAAAGGTTGGACATCTTTTTAGATGAGAAAGGTATACAGGGATATACCAAATAAGTATACATGGGAAGGATGTTGATCCAGGGATTAATCTGATTGCCAATGCTTGGAGTCAGGAAGGAATTTATTTTTCCCCTTATGAGATATCATTGGATGATATGTCACTGGGGTTTTTTGTTTGCCTTCCTCTGGATCAATGCTACTATGTAACTATGTAACTATGTAACGAGGCAAAAGGTGCAGTTTAGAATCCTTTATGAATAACCTCACCTACAAAGGTGTCACATAAGTACATTTTCTGATGGTAACTTTACTCCTGTCCTAATACCCATTAGGTTTTTGTTGAAAGATAACTCAATAAGAAATAAATGCATGGAAAAACACAATGCCACAAAACACTACCACAGAACTACCCTCATTTAGTGGCATCTGGAGTTCTTTGTATCATGACGTTTTATAAGCGGTACTCTTTTTCACTGTAGGTTTGTGCAAGTTCCCGCCAGCAAATGAGGTTGTGGATGATATTACAAAGAAAAGAGAAAGCTTTATAAAACGGTATTTACTTTTATTACTTCTTGTTACTTTTTTGCTTCACTTTCTGCTCTGATACGGTAGAGTAGATACACTGGTCCAGATCCACAAAAGGGTGCTGAGCTTTATCACGCTTTTACTCCCATGTATATGAATGGGAGATAAAGCTTAGGACCCCTTTGATTATCTTTATCAGCTGTATGAACATTAATTAATGATATACAAGCTGCAACTGTCGGTAGACTGATTGCCTTGAGAATTCTGCACCTAAACCCATCCCACGCTGCGAGATTCCTGCAGCCAAACTAATGGCCCATCGGATTAACACAGCGGGGGTCCCTGCATTTGAATAGGACTCAAGCTGCGAGTCCCATTCAAATGCAGGGACCCCCGCTGGGTTAATCCGATGGGCCATTATAGCCTGCTGTAGACCATCTCACGAGTTACTGAGAAATAGTCACAGATTTTCCTTGGCAAGCAGTCTACAACATGCAGTTGCATCTGTAGGCACTGAAATGGAGGTCTCTGATCAAAATCACAGACCAACCATAAAGAATTGTGTTATAGGTGCAGACCTGGACAAATTAAAACAATTTTTTATACGGTAGATTAAATTAAAATGGGATGATAATGATAAAATAAACAGGCGCAGTGTAACACTGGTGCAGTGAACTTTAATAAGTGTCAAAATAAGTTTGAAAAAAAGGGTAGTGCATTAGCATTAGAGCACAACAGCTTTAACTATTCCAATCACCGGGCATTCTGGATATGGACATGAAAATAGTAACATACAATATAGAATTCTATTGTAGTTGTTTGAAAAGGGCATATTGAGATAAACCATTTGTTTATTGCTAAAGTAAATAAAAATACCACGTGGTGCATTTGCATGTACCAGACAGGTCTGCAACCGTCTTTCCCCATTATCACTTGGCAAACAATGCTTCCACTGCAACCAGGGATTCTGGGTAATGACATGCAAATGAGCACTCACAGTGATTAACAGAGTATTTTACCCACCATAACTTTTTTAATGTCTGTTTATTGCTAAACTAATTTTCTGTGAATTACAACTAATTTTGTTGAGAATAGAATTAAGTTTGCATGAAGTTTCACTGTTCTTCTTTAAATGTTTATAACAGATATACAGTACTATTCTCTCAGATAACAGTAACATTTTTGTATACTCCATATGCTGCTCAACACAGAATACCATTAATGACTACACGATGTCTTCCTTATATTAATAAACATAGATGTTCAACCCTATTGTTAAAATTCAGAAATTGTTTTCTTCTGCTATTATGCCAGACTTCAGATTAACATTTATTGGCCTATAACTGTACAGTACATTCTCCTGCTCCTCTCAGGGTTAGTGAAATAGTGTTATATCTGATTGATCAGCTTTCATTTACTTCCATTGTAAACTTTGTGTTACTCTGGTTCTCACTTTATTGAATATCGGAGTTTGTTAGATATATTTCTTTGACCTTCTCCTTCTTGTTGATAACAGTTTTGGTACAGAATTAGACAACAGTATACGAGTGGATTACATTGAATATCTGGATGAGCTGGCCTCTGATATGGGTGTTAAGCCCAATATATTGGGATTGTTTCTGACGGACCCCATCCTAGCTCTGACACTCTTCTTCGGACCCTGCACACCAGCCCAATATCGTCTGACCGGCCCTGGGAAATGGCCTCAAGCCAGGAAACAAATCATGAGCACTTCGGATCGTATTGTGAAGACAACTAAGACTCGAGTTGTGAAAAGTCATGAACCCAAATCATTGTCAATAACACTTGTACTAGGTGCTCTGTGTGTTCTGGCTCTGCTGATAGCTGCAGTTATGTACAGGTATTAACAGTTTGTGGACCAAAGAGAACACACCTATTGTACTAAGCTTACATGTTAAAACATCGAGACCTGTGAGTCAAATGCATAGCAGAGTTTATATATAATGTAAACCACACTTTACTTTCATAAGTGATATCTTTGTGTTCACAAGATTCCTAATATCTCTCATTGTATACTTTCTGTTAATTTGAGAGTCTATATACAGTATACACATTAAAAAATATATATATATATATATTACAGAAAGTGGAATTCTTTACAGACATACCCCGGGTTTAAGGACACTCACTTTAAGTACACTCGCGAGTAAGTACATCTCGCTCAATAGGCAAACGGCAGCTTGCGCATGCGCCTGTCAGCACGTCCTGAACAGCAATACTGGCTCCCTACCTGTACTGAAGCTGTGCGCAAGTGGGGAGACCATAGAGCCTTTTACACATGCGTTATTTACATCAGTTATGCACGTATATGACGATTGCAGTACAGTACATCAGAAAAGGTGAAGGGAAACACAAAATGGATGTGCCCCCTAAAAGAATTCACTTAAATGCTCACCAAAACAGTGTAAAATTTAGCTTTTAATAAATTTACTTAAAACATATATTACCAAAGTAATGTGTAATGTGAATTAAAAATATATTAAATCAACATTATCAGGCAACCGTGTCGTCTATTTTAAGTATATACTATCCCATTGAACCATTTGATAATGGTGGGATAAGAGGACACAGGTTGCTAGAAGTCAGGGTGTTAACCCCTCTGGAGCAACGATGAGACCCAAAAATAAAAGTATATAAATGTACACAAGTGAGTGGCCAGTGTGTTAAATGTCCAGCTACCTTGCTAGATCAGCCAGCACTGCGCACTATAATAGAGACTTTAGTGTGTTAAAGTAAGAGTGCTGGAGTGATAAAGCTGGCAAGTGCAGTGATAATGGTGATACATACACTGCAGCATAGACCTGTCAGAAACAGCAGTGCTGTGCAAGGAAAGCAGGCACACTCACTATAAATAAAGAATAAATAATTAACTAATGGGATCAACAAAGTTAGAGCCAGGAGACTGCTGACACTACATTAAAACAGCTCCAAGTAGGAGACTGACAACATTGCGCGTCCAACGCGCGTTTCCCTCCAGCAAAGGAGCTTCCTCAGGGACAAATTTTACTGGGGCAGTGAGGTCTGAACCTTTTTATACCCTGGCAGTACCCTAATTGCAAAATCAACTGTTAACAGCTGTTGCACATGCGCAGTGTGTTTACACCTAAACTCACTCCATAAGGTACTTATATACTGATTAGACACACTATCAGTCAATTCCTTAGTGTCATACCTTCAGAAAACACTTTTCCCAGTGGTTTTAGGGCTTTGGGAGCAGTTTTTATAACTAAAAATCGTATGCTCCGGTTGGGGTGGCTACTGCGCATGCGCGGGGACTTAGAGATGATTACAAACGGTCTTTATCCGTTGCGCATGCGCGACATCTTAGAAAATATTGCTGTATCGTTCCATACGCGTAGTTAGTACCGCGCATGCGTGGGGACTTAGAGTTTATACAGTTCGGGTCTATACTCATTGCGCATGCGTTGACATTTAGAAATTTTTCACAGTCTCTATTAGTTAGTCCCGCGCATGCGCGGGGACTTAGAAATTATACCGTTAGGGTCTATGCTCATTGCGCATGCGTTGACACTTATAAATTTTCGCAATCTCTGTTAGTTAGTCCCGCGCATGCGCGGGGACTTAGAAATTATACCGTTAGGGTCTATACTCATTGCGCATGCGTTGACACTTAGAAATTTTTCGCAATCTCTGTTAGTTAGTCGCGCAAAATATCTAAGCGTCAACGCATGCGCAATGAGTATAGACCCTAACAGTATAATTTCTAAGTCCCCGCGCATTCGCGGGACTAACTAACAGTGATCGCGCAAAATTTCTAAGTGTCAATGCATGCGCAATGAGTATAGACCCTAACGGTATAATTTCTAAGTCCCCGCGCATGCGCGGGACTAACTAACAGAGATTGCGAAAAATTTCTAAGTGTCAACGCATGCGCAATGAGCATAGACCCTAACGGTATAATTTCTAAGTCCCCGCGAATGCGCGGGACTAACTAATAGAGATCGCGCAATATTTCTAAGTGTCAACGCATGCGCAATGAGTATAGACCCTAACGGTATAATTTCTAAGTCCCCGCGCATGCGCGGGACTAACTAACAGAGATTGCGAAAATTTCTAAGTGTCAACGCATGCGCAATGAGTATAGACCCGAACTGTATAAACTCTAAGTCCCCACGCATGCGCGGTACTAACTACGCGTATGGAACGATACAGCAATATTTTCTAAGATGTCGCGCATGCGCAACGGATAAAGACCGTTTGTAATCATCTCTAAGTCCCCGCGCATGCGCAGTAGCCACCCCAACCGGAGCATACGATTTTTAGTTATAAAAACTGCTCCCAAAGCCCTAAAACCACTGGGAAAAGTGTTTTCTGAAGGTATGACACTAAGGAATTGACTGATAGTGTGTCTAATCAGTATATAAGTACCTTATGGAGTGAGTTTAGGTGTAAACACACTGCGCATGTGCAACAGCTGTTAACAGTTGATTTTGCAATTAGGGTACTGCCAGGGTATAAAAAGGTTCAGACCTCACTGCCCCAGTAAAATTTGTCCCTGAGGAAGCTCCTTTGCTGGAGGGAAACGCGCGTTGGACGCGCAATGTTGTCAGTCTCCTACTTGGAGCTGTTTTAATGTAGTGTCAGCAGTCTCCTGGCTCTAACTTTGTTGATCCCATTAGTTAATTATTTATTCTTTATTTATAGTGAGTGTGCCTGCTTTCCTTGCACAGCACTGCTGTTTCTGACAGGTCTATGCTGCAGTGTATGTATCACCATTATCACTGCACTTGCCAGCTTTATCACTCCAGCACTCTTACTTTAACACACTAAAGTCTCTATTATAGTGCGCAGTGCTGGTTGTTCTAGCAAGGTAGCTGGACATTTAACACACTGGCCACTCACTTGTGTACATTTATATACTTTTATTTTTGGGTCTCATCGTTGCTCCAGAGGGGTTAACACCCTGACTTCTAGCAACCTGTGTCCTCTTATCCCACCATTATCAAATGGTTCAATGGGATAGTATATACTTAAAATAGACGACACGGTTGCCTGATAATGTTGATTTAATATATTTTTAATTCACATTACACATTACTTTGGTAATATATGTTTTAAGTAAATTTATTAAAAGCTAAATTTTACACTGTTTTGGTGTGCATTTAAGTGAATTCTTTTAGGGGGCACATCCATTTTGTGTTTCCCTTCACCTTTTCTGATTCACTTTTCAGTTCACAGTTTGCACCCATTACTTGATTACCACATTGATGTATTTGACCACTTTATTCAATTAGTATGGTTCTGTGATCACTCCCTATCCCTTTGTTGTTTCAGTACAGTACATGCATCGATAAGTGGGGAAAAGGTTGTGCTTCACTTTAAGTACATTTTCACTTTACATACATGCTCCGGTCCCATTGCGTACGTTAATGCGGGTTATGCCTGTATTAATATTTATAAAGTATTTTAAAATAGTGATAAAATCTTTATTTAAAAAAAAAAAAATATATATATACATACATACATACATATATACATACATACACAGTATATAACTAAATCCCAAAAATCCACAGCACTCACTAGTCAGTCAGAATTGTAAAATAATGTTTAATTCATCACACAAGCATCAGGGGAAAAAACAAGAAAGAAGGGAGCAATGTTTCATCCCTCCCGGTCCTTTATCTAGCTCCTATACCATTGTACATCCCACAGGGTCTACATATACTGAAAAAATCTATCTATTTTGGCACCAAGCCACTGCCAGCCCACCTCCCTATGGTGGCTCAGAGAGGTCAACCCTCGTAGCTAATGCGCATGTGCAAACGCATTTCTCCAACCTGCTGTGATGTGAGCAGTACAGGGGTACACTGGTATAGGAGCTACAGTAGATAAAGGACTGGGAGGTCCAAAACGTCGCTCCCTTCTGTCTGTCTTGAGTGAAGAGAAGCCACTGGGGAGAGCAGCTGCAAATCAGGAGAGGGGAGTGAAACTGCTGAGGAGAAATTGGGAGGAGATGCATGGAGGGTATTTCGTCAGAGTCTTAAGTGGAAATGAGGTTCTACCTTGTGTTTGCCCCAGGTTTGTAATTTGCCCCCACATCTCGGCCATCTCAATATACAATATACTGTATGAGACAGAAATGTTATCCATAGTAACAGTCAGAAATACTGTGTAGTATATGAATCATTTAGATATGCAAATTGGTGTCCATACTGACATCATCCATCAAAGCAAAAAGGCCACATTACCGTATGAAAGCCACAACTTTAAGGGGCGACGCCTCCTAGGACCAATGAGTACTAACGGATACATTTTAAAGGGGCTACGTCTGGGTGATTGATGCCTTTTTAACCAAATTCTGACACCTCTAAGTATTTAAAAAAAAATTTTTTATTATTATTATATAAACATGGTGAGCTCGAGAGGGGTTTGGTTTCCTCTGGCTGCATCCTTTTGTTTTATATCATTGTGTGTTCACAGCCAGAGCCCTTCCTCCTCTAATCTTTATTGACTGATAAGAAGTCATTTACATTCAGGTCGAACCTTAGAACCAAATCACAGATATGAGTCAAAATATGAACCAAAACGTACAAAAAAAGGGTGAGACGTACAGTATACTCTGTTAGAATTAGAAACTCTGTTAGTTTCTTCCCTCCCCCTTTCACTTTTCACGTTGTGTGGATGATTATCATATCTGACGGTGGGTAATTTGTTGCTGCAGTGTTCTCTTTTTTGACTTATACTCTGTTAGAAACCTTTTTTCACATTAAAATCAATTTGGCTTATTCCCCATTTTTCTCATCTATTACATTCGAAGTGCTGGGATCTCTCCCCCTTTTTTTTCTATTACATTTAAGCAGAGGAAATAAGGTTCCTCCATGTTCCTGTGTGCACCTATTATTATTTCATCTATTTTTGAGTGCTGTCTACCCGTATATTTTTTATAAACCAAAAAGCTGAGAAGCTCTATTTTTTTTTTAATAAACGTGTTGAACTTTCAGGTTCACATATGGAAAGTTCAAACTTACTGTATGTTGGAAAAGTGTGAATTTCTAAATTAATTTAAAAAATAATTGAAACTGTTCTATAAATTATACAGACTAAAAAAACTTTCCTCCACAATTTAAGTACTCATTTATTTTATTTGGTATTTATTATGTGTTTTTTTCCCTTTAAGTGTTCTTTAGTCGGAATTGATGGCCCTGCAGTTTATCTCATGTCGCATAGTATTACTGTGGAGAAAAACCTCGCTCAAAAAAACCCCCTAGGTGGTATTAGCGTGCTGCCAAGGGAGTGTACATATAGGATTGGAGGTATGTGCCTAAAGGAGGCACCAAAAGATCCCTTTTGAAAGGCGCACAGCAAAACCTTATAGTATAATATGGTCAGGGGTGAATAAATGTGTGCATAAAAATAAAAAAGTTTTATTAAATGTCTTTATTAAAAATCTTTATACAAATGGTATTGTGTGGTGTAATGTGTATAACATAGATAAAATAGACTAGGAGAGTCTATAGTACTACTCAGGTACCCTAGTAGCTACCAATGATGAACAATGCTATATATTTACTACTGGCAGTTGATAACTGAAATTTCTGCAGAGTTGTGCTATTTTTATTTTTGGCAGGATTATTTGCTGCGCATATAGCGCAGTGTATTGATCAACACTATGTACATTGGAGCAAAAATAGTCAGGTAAGGTGTAAAACACTATGGAGGAAATTCAAAGTTTTACTTATAAACTTGGAGCAAATACACTGATACAAAGAGGAAAACAGTTAGTGTAGCAGTCTTAGTCAATGCTTCATATCAGTGTTGCTGTTTTAAATGTTTTCCTCTTAGCACATGTAGTGACTGCCAGATATAGTTATAATGGATTGGATATCCAGCTCCAAAGGGTTAAGTGCTGGGTCTTAGGCAGGAGAGGTGTGTGTGCTTCCTCAAAATATAGTGGGATTCTGCACTGAAAACGGGTCAGGTTTTCGCTATAGGTATGTACAGTGTAGGGTATTTCCTTTTGTGTGTTGACATATACATGTAGTGTACAATTATACTGCAGATCTAGACTCAGTCACGATGTTGTGCTGCATAGTGCAGGTTTACTGTAGATAGTGTGTATATGCTTCCTCAAAGTGTAGTAGGGATCTGCACTGAAAACGGGTCAGGTTTTCACTTTGAGTATATACACTCTAGGGTATTTCCCTCTGTGTGTTAGCATATATAACACATGTGCAGTGTGTATTTACACTGCTGGTCTAGACACAGTAACAGTTTCGTACTGCACAGTGCAGATTAGCTGCAGATAGTTTAAAACACCTTTCCTCCCTTGTTCACAGTGAGCTCAAAATGCTGCAAGAAAAGTTTAGACACCTCTTTAAAAGGGTGTATCAATGATCGTTTGCCAGAGGCATAGTTCAAACTGATACAAAGAGGAAAACAGTTAGTGTAGCAGTCTTAGTCAATGCTTCATATCAGTGTTGCTGTTTTAGATGTTTTCCTCTTAGCACATGTAGTGACTGCCAGATATAGTTATAATGGATTGGATATCCAGCTCCAAAGGGTTAAGTGCTGGGTCTTAGGCAGGAGAGGTGTGTGTGCTTCCTCAAAATATAGTGGGATTCTGCACTGAAAACGGGTCAGGTTTTCGCTATAGGTATGTACAGTGTAGGGTATTTCCTTTTGTGTGTTGACATATACATGTAGTGTACAATTATACTGCAGATCTAGACTCAGTCACGATGTTGTGCTGCATAGTGCAGGTTTACTGTAGATAGTGTGTATATGCTTCCTCAAAGTGTAGTAGGGATCTGCACTGAAAACGGGTCAGGTTTTCACTTTGAGTATATACACTCTAGGGTATTTCCCTCTGTGTGTTAGCATATATAACACATGTGCAGTGTGTATTTACACTGCTGGTCTAGACACAGTAACAGTTTCGTACTGCACAGTGCAGATTAGCTGCAGATAGTTTAAAACACCTTTCCTCCCTTGTTCACAGTGAGCTCAAAATGCTGCAAGAAAAGTTTAGACACCTCTTTAAAAGGGTGTATCAATGATCGTTTGCCAGAGGCATAGTTCAAACTGATACAAAGAGGAAAACAGTTAGTGTAGCAGTCTTAGTCAATGCTTCATATCAGTGTTGCTGTTTTAGATGTTTTCCTCTTAGCACATGTAGTGACTGCCAGATATAGTTATAATGGATTGGATATCCAGCTCCAAAGGGTTAAGTGCTGGGTCTTAGGCAGGAGAGGTGTGTGTGCTTCCTCAAAATATAGTGGGATTCTGCACTGAAAACGGGTCAGGTTTTCGCTATAGGTATGTACAGTGTAGGGTATTTCCCTTTGTGTGTTAACATATACATGTAGTGTACATTTATACTGCAGATCTAGACTCAGTCACGATGTTGTGCTGCATAGTGCAGGTTTACTGTAGATAGTGTGTATATGCTTCCTCAAAGTGTAGTAGGGATCTGCACTGAAAACGGGTCAGGTTTTCACTTTGAGTATATACACTCTAGGGTATTTCCCTCTGTGTGTTAGCATATATAACACATGTGCAGTGTGTATTTACACTGCTGGTCTAGACACAGTAACAGTTTCGTACTGCACAGTGCAGATTAGCTGCAGATAGTTTAAAACACCTTTCCTCCCTTGTTCACAATGAGCTCAAAATGCTGCAAGAAAAGTTTAGACACCTCTTTAAATGGGTGTATCAATGATCGTTTGCCAGAGGCATAGTTCAAACTGAATCATATATCTCCCACTAGGTGGTTATCTGGTAGTACTATGTCGGCATAAATAGACATAAATAGATGTCTAAATAGACATAAATAGACATTTAATAAAACTTTTTTATTTTTATGCACACATTTATTCACCCCTGACCATATTATACTATAAGGTTTTGCTGTGCGCCTTTCAAAAGGGATCTTTTGGTGCCTCCTTTAGGCACATACCTCCATGTCGCATAGTAGTCTTTATGTGGTAGAATGTGACTTGTGGATGCAGCACATGTTTCTTGGTGGCCAAGTGACCATAGTAACCATGTTTTACATTTGTGACCAAGTGGTATTTTAACCACAATGGCTGGGAATCTTTAAGCTGCGATGCGGGGGTGTCACACCCTGTAACATCGTTTATTGGCATTGACTTGAATGTCAGTTTACATCAGTTCGAGGTGCGATAATTCACATTGCCGTGTTAGTGATCCCTAGCCACTGTCGATTAGAGCTGGTATATTGGCTCAGGGAGATATTTTTTTACATCAGTTACTGTATGTAATAAGACAGTTTACCCCAAAATAAAACACCCCAGTATACTATTTAGCGCATTACAACAATTTGTGTTAGTACTGAGAATAGAGTGAGAATGGAAGAGAGGGGGACATTAAAGTATATATGCAGACCTGTCAAGTCACACAGTCTTATAGTGTAACACACAGTTTTAAAGTGTGATAAATGTTGTGAGCTACTTCTCTCAGTCTTACAGTGAACTTGAAACTGGATATCTTCAGGTGCAATATTACACCTGAGGAAGGGAGATTCCCGAAACGTTGTGTGTGTGCGTTTGCAACCTGCAAATAAACCACCTTATTACACTATAATGTCTAGTGTCAGACTTTATTAGAACAGTGCGGCAAGAACATATCCAGTTTCAAATTTAACTATGTGACAGCAGTGGGATCCCAGCCACTCTTCAACTGCCTGCACCTTACAAAGATAAAGGACACTGTAACAGGGGAGTTATCCCTGTTCAGGTAATGTGCCTCTAATCCAGCAGTGTGGTGGTCAACTGCTGGTAGTCAATTAACAAATTCCACCTGCCTGATTAGATTGCTTAGAAAAGACTGTCTTTTGAGACAGGAAGAGAGACTCCTTAGCTCACGTGTGAGCTGAATAAGGAAACAGAGCAGAGGTTTTTGAGTCTCCCAGGAGAGACTGACCAAGAGAACACAGATCTCTGGAGCTGACAAATAAGACTTCTAAACCTGGATGCTGATAATCCGGAGAAAAGGCAGCAACCCTGGAAACAGATAAGACTTTATTTTCCATTGACTGTTGTCTATATATATATATATATATATCTGTATGACTTGGGCTGATGAATAGCCTGGGTAGCCACCCAGTTAAAAGGTGCTGGAATAGAAGGATACATATATGCCAAAGTGGAGCAAGTTTTATTGGGCTCACTATTTCTCTGAGGTTGATTTTTGCTGTGTTTAAAGCGACAGGCACAATAAAGCCTTGTTTTAATTTCACCTTAAAACAGTCTCCATTATGTACCTCTGCACATGTCCTCCTACAGACACCCACTGCAATCATCTAAAAGGAGTGCAGTAAGATCCAAAACCTTTATTTTGACTGTGAAGAAGAAAGTCTTACAGTGAAGTTTATAGTATATGTACTATATATAGGTTAACACAGATACCCAGCAAGCTCAAACTCCCCCACCCACCACAAAGTGAATATATATTTATGTCAACCAGAGAGCTACTGAGCGTGGCAATTGTATATAACAAGAGACAGGGGGTGCCCAATGCTGCATCCAATTGACAAAACATATAAAGTAAAATACTTCAATAATAATAATTGGTTATTTAGTTAACCCTTTGGCCAAAGGCGTCATAAGCCTGCATACCAACGTCAAGGTACTGCACCGACACACTTTATTCGAGCAAATACCCGGTATGTACCTGGCAGATACCTGGAATGCGCCGCTCCTCACCTCTGACAAGCCCCGTTGCGTTTGCCTTCCCAGCCTGGGTTCATGCCTGGCTGACGGGCGGCTGATCTGTTAAATGATAATGATTAGGATTTAATAGGCTGCAATGCTTCGTGCGTCTACCAGATGGCATAAATTCATGAATTGTAATGCAGTATATATATTGTGACAAACGGCTTACTCCGGGGCTCCGCCGTCTGTCCGGGACTGTTAGAACACGGTCTTTTAGGGTAGGTTAAATGATGAGACGTCACGTACTGTTCCTTTAAACAGGCTATACCTGGTTTATTCAGTCCCAGGCACTGGGACTGCTACAGTGTAAACAGAAAACAAAGCCAAACAAAAAGCTGCTCGTCTGAGCGATAACTTAAAACTTAGATGTCCCTGACTCAGAGTTGGAAGTGGCTTGTCCACTTCCACCAACAAAATAAGTACCTTTGCAGTCTTTAGACAAACTAACAGAATGAATGAAGCGATTTGGGAAAGAGGCTTCCTCACCCCTCTGCAGTTCAGCAGCCTTCCAGGCTCTTGGGCGGGGCCCAGAGGAAACAGGAAACAGGTCTTATATACCTGAACTCTAATCAGCATGACAGGTGACAGAAAACAGGCAGCAGACAAACTGTGGAATGGAGTGCCTGTACTACGAGGCTGCCCTGTTCAGCTTAGACAGGACAGAAACTGTTCAGTATCCTGGGAGCCCTGTATATGGAGTTTATTACCAACCCCTGGTTTCTGTCACATATCCTCCCCCCCAGCTCAGACCTCGAGGGGTGAGCGACCATGGATATTAGGGAGTGCATCCTTGACAACCCGTCGGCATTGCCATGTTTGTGCCCCGACCTGTGTTCCACAGAAAATTTAAAGGGCTGTAGGCTTAGGAACCACCTGGTCACCCTAGCATTCTTCTCCCTATTTTGACACATCCAGGTAAGGGGTGCATGATCTGTGACCAATCGGAACTTTCTCCCCAACAGATAATACTTGAGTGTCTCTACAGCCCACTTTATTGCGAGACACTCTTTCTCGACTATGGAGTAATTTTTCTCCTGGGGATTTAGTTTCCTACTTAAATAAAGGATGGGGTGCTCCTCCCCTTGAGACTCCTGGGAGAGTACCGCCCCCAGCCCTACCTCAGATGCGTCGGTTTGGACTACGAACTCTTTGGAGAAGTCAGGTGTGACCAACACTGGTTGGGCACAGAGAGCTTCTTTCAGGCTTCTAAAGGCCTGTTCGGCTTCGGGGGACCACTTTACCATTAGCGGTCCTCTTGCTTTTGTGAGGTCGGTTAGTGGGGTTGCCTTAGTTGCAAAATTGGGAATAAACCTCCTATAGTAGCCAATTAACCCCAAAAAGGTCCTTACTTGTTTTTTTGTGACTGGCCTTGGCCAATTTTGTATCGCCTCTACTTTGAGTGTTTGTGGTTTGAGTAACCCTCTACCAATAGAATACCCCAGATACTTGGCCTCCTCCAGACCAATAGTGCATTTAGCGGGGTTAGCAGTTAGTCCAGCAGACCGAACTGCGTCGAGCACAGCTTGGACCTTTGGAAGGTGGGACTGCCAATCTTCACTATGGATTACCACATCATCCAGGTAGGCGGCAGCATACCGAACATGTGGTTTTAAAATTTTATCCATCATTCTTTGGAATGTGGCGGGAGCTCCATGTAAGCCAAAAGGCAGCACCTTATATTGAAAGAGGCCTTCTGGGGTTGAGAAGGCTGTTTTTTCTTTTGCCCTTTCTGTGAGGGGAACCTGCCAGTACCCTTTTGTTAGGTCTAGGGTTGTGAGATATCGGGCTTTGCCCAGTCTCTCTACAAGTTCATCCACCCTGGGCATAGGATAAGTATCAAATTTTGACACCGCGTTTAGTTTCCGGTAGTCATTACAAAACCTTGTTGTACCGTCTGGCTTTGGGACTAAAACTATAGGGCTGTTCCACCCACTTTGGGATTCCTCAATTACGCCTAGTTTTAGCATTTTTTTAACCTCTAAACTTATAGCCTCTCTCTTGGCCTCTGGGATTCGGTACGGTTTAAGGTTAACTCGGACCCCCGGTTCAGAGACTATGTCATGTTTAATTACGTTAGTTTTACCTGGCTGTGTAGAGAAGATTTCTTTGTTCCTTCTCACTAAACTCTGGACCTCTCGTTTCTGATGCACGGACAGTGTTTCAGCTATGCTAACCTCTGGGTCAGTTTCTTGATTCTCTGACGGACCTGGGGGTACTAGGGTTAACAAGACCTCTCTATCTTTCCAGGGCTTGAGTAGGTTTATATGGTAAATTTGCTCAGGTTTCCTCCTACCTGGCTGCCTTACCCTATAATTTACTTCTCCCACTCTTTCCAAGACCTCATATGGCCCATGCCATTTAGCAAGGAATTTACTCTCCACGGTGGGAACCAGAACTAGTACCCTATCACCTGGAAAAAAAATTCTGACCCTAGCACCCTTATTATACGTATTCCTTTGTGCTTCTTGAGCTTTCTCCATGTGTTCCCTCACTATGGGTAGGACTGCAGCAATGCGGTCCTGCATCTGGGCAACATGCTCTATTACACTTCTGTAAGGGGTAACCTCGTGTTCCCAAGTTTCTTTGGCTATATCCAGTAAGCCCCTTGGATGTCGGCCATACAATAGTTCAAACGGGGAGAAGCCTGTGGATGACTGGGGAACTTCCCTAATGGCAAATAACAGGTATGGTAACAAACAGTCCCAGTTTTTCCCATCCTTATCGACCGCCCGGCGTAACATGCTCTTTAAGGTTTTATTGAACCTTTCCACTAAACCATCTGTTTGTGGATGATAGACTGAGGTTCTGAGATGCTTGATTTTTAGGAGTTTACATAGCTCTTTTGTTACTTGGGACATAAATGGTGTTCCCTGGTCAGATAAGATCTCTTTAGGAATTCCGACCCGGGAAAACAGAAGTACTAACTCTTTTGCTATGTTTTTAGCAGAGGTGCTACGTAGGGGAACTGCCTCCGGATATCGGGTAGCATAATCTAATATTACCAATATATGCTGATGACCCCTAGCAGACTTTATTAGGGGTCCTACTAGATCCATAGCAATCCGGTCAAATGGTACCTCTATTATGGGAAGGGGTACCAATGGGCTGCGGTATGCTTTGAACGGGGCGGTGATCTGACATTCTGGGCATGAGGAACAATAGTTTGTAATTTCTGCCAGAACCCCAGGCCAATAAAAGCTTCGGAGAACCTTTTCTTTTGTCTTTTCCACCCCTAGGTGTCCCCCCAATGGATGACTATGTGCGAGGTGTAATACTACGTTACGGAATGTCCGTGGTACCAACAATTGTTTAGTTGTAACTGATTTTCTTTTATCAACCCGATATACTAGGTCGTTCTCTACCTCGAAGTAGGGGTAAGCAAGTGACCTATCTGGTTGGCCATGAATACTATTCTGGTCCCGTATATTTCCCCTTGCTACCGCTAATGTGGGGTCCTCCCACTGGGCCTTCTTAAAACTCCCAGGAATGACCTCTAGGTCAGCGAGGGTCTTATCCTGTACTGGGGTGGTAAGTGCCTGATCAACATCTTGATTTGGGGTATTCCCTACCAAAGTAGTGATGGGGAAGGGAATTTCACAGCACTCCTCCTTTTCCCCCTTCTTATTTGGGCCCTCGTCAACATCCATTTCTGAAAAAGGGAAAGGATTTGTTTCTTCTAACACTTCGTTATGGTCCGCTATTGAACTCTGGGCGCTATTCTGAGCTGGGGACCACATTTTTAGAAAATGGGGAAAGTCGGTCCCTATTAACACATCATGTGCCAGTTTGGGTACAACACCCACCTTGAAATCTAAAGAACCAAATTCTGTTTAAAAAAAAACATCAACAGTGGAATATTCATGATTATCCCCATGTATACAACAAATTGCCACTCTTTGTGAACTGTTTACCTGTTTCTTCTTAATGGGCAATAGGTATTCGGACACTAGTGTGACCATGCTCCCAGAGTCAAGAAGTGCCCGAACCCTCTTACCATTAACCTTTACAAATGCCCACAGATGGTTATTCAAGGGGTCCTCTGGGCTAGGGCCCATACATTGGGAGAACAGCGAATAAGGTTCCACGCTGTTGCATTGCATGGGCTCATCATTTAGTGGGCAGATTTTTGCTGTGTGGCCCCTCTCATGACAATTTACACATTTAGGTACATAGTCTGTGTCCCACTTAGAGCCTTTTCCCGGCTCCCCATGTTGGCTATTGCCCTTAGTGTGCGAACCACTGTTGCTGGAGCGGCGTGAAGGTGGTCGCCGCTCTTCAGCGCCCCTTAACCCCGGTACCCTTTTACCGTCTCTGGAAGAGTCCTGGAACCTCGGGTAGTGGGGTTGCTCCACGACTGTGGGTTGCGGGTGCTCTTCTGCTGCACTGTACCTTTCTACAAGGGCCACAAGCTCATCCGCATTGTGGGGGTCACTCCGACTGACCCAACGACGTAAGGCAGAGGGAAGTTTCCTCAAGAACTGGTCCATGACCAACCGTTCCACGATGTGGCTTGCTGAGTTGATCTCGGGTTGTAGCCACTTCCGGGCGAGGTGGATGAGGTCATACATCTGGCTTCGGGTGGCTTTATCCATCGTGAAGGACCATGCGTGAAACCTTTGGGCACGAACAGCCGTGGTTACGCCGAGGCGGGCGAGGATCTCGAACTTCAATTTTGCATAGACGTTAGCTTCGGCTGGCTCTAGATCAAAGTAAGCCTTCTGGGGTTCGCCGCTTAGGAAGGGTGCGATTAGACCAGCCCACTCAGCTTCTGGCCATCCCTCTCTCTGTGCCGTGCGTTCAAACGTGAGAAGATAGGCTTCCACATCATCCGAGGGTCCCATCTTCTGAAGGTAGTGGCTTGCCCTGGTCATTTTCGGAACTGGGGCTGCCGCTGCCAGTGGAAGGTTACTGATAGTCCCCCTCAGGATCTCGAGTTCCTGCTGTAAGCCCTGAGCGAACCGCTGTTGCTCCTCTCTCAGCAAGCGGTTTGTCTCTTGCTGGTTTGCATTCGCGTTTTGCAGGGCTTCATTCGTCTGTTGCTGGTTTGCATTCGTCTGTTGCTGGTTGGCATTAATCTCTTGCTGGGCTATTAGCAGCTGTTGCTGGGCTGCATTCGTCTGCTGCTGGTTTGCATTAGTTTCTTGCTGGGCTATTAACAGCTGTTGCTGGGTTTCATTCGCGTCTTTCTGGGCAGCGACATTGCGTACCAGCGCACCCACCACGTCTTCCATCTTGTTTGCAGAGGATGAAAAAAACCTTTTTTTTTTTTTTTTTCTTTCAAAGTTCTTCAACCCGCAGACCCCCTAGTGCTCTGCCCGCATTCTCCACCATATGTGACAAACGGCTTACTCCGGGGCTCCGCCGTCTGTCCGGGACTGTTAGAACACGGTCTTTTAGGGTAGGTTAAATGATGAGACGTCACGTACTGTTCCTTTAAACAGGCTATACCTGGTTTATTCAGTCCCAGGCACTGGGACTGCTACAGTGTAAACAGAAAACAAAGCCAAACAAAAAGCTGCTCGTCTGAGCGATAACTTAAAACTTAGATGTCCCTGACTCAGAGTTGGAAGTGGCTTGTCCACTTCCACCAACAAAATAAGTACCTTTGCAGTCTTTAGACAAACTAACAGAATGAATGAAGCGATTTGGGAAAGAGGCTTCCTCACCCCTCTGCAGTTCAGCAGCCTTCCAGGCTCTTGGGCGGGGCCCAGAGGAAACAGGAAACAGGTCTTATATACCTGAACTCTAATCAGCATGACAGGTGACAGAAAACAGGCAGCAGACAAACTGTGGAATGGAGTGCCTGTACTACGAGGCTGCCCTGTTCAGCTTAGACAGGACAGAAACTGTTCAGTATCCTGGGAGCCCTGTATATGGAGTTTATTACCAACCCCTGGTTTCTGTCACAATATATATACTGTGCAGTATTGCAGCCAGAGGGAATAAAATGCTTCAATCCCTGCCTGGAAAATAACTCAATGCACTCGGGCAGAAAACAGTCACAAACCTCAATACACCCGGGTATACCCGAATTCGTGGGACTAGCCGAGCTCGAATAAAGTGTGTCGCCAGTGTATAACCAAAATAATGCAGGTCCTACACTACACTGTGAAACCTTTCCCTTTACCTCTGTGAGAGGGGAAAAAACCATAATGGGTCTTGTTCCTGCAGCAAGTGAATTGACCTTCCAAGTTAAAAGGGTGAAGGAGGAGGAGTGAGCTCTGGGGGGAGGTGCCACAGCCTCCAAAGAGACATAGGTTAACACAGATACCCAGCAAGCTCAAACTCCCCCACCCACCACAAAGTGAATATATATTTATGTCAACCAGAGAGCTACTGAGCGTGGCAATTGTATATAACAAGAGACAGGGGGTGCCCAATGCTGCATCCAATTGACAAAACATATAAAGTAAAATACTTCAATAATAATAATTGGTTATTTAGTTAACCCTTTGGCCAAAGGCGTCATAAGCCTGCATACCAACGTCAAGGTATAACCAAAATAATGCAGGTCCTACACTACACTGTGAAACCTTTCCCTTTACCTCTGTGAGAGGGGAAAAAACCATTATAGGTCTTGTTCCTGCAGCAAGTGAATTGACCTTCCAAGTTAAAAGGGTGAAGGAGGAGGAGTGAGCTCTGGGGGGAGGTGCCACAGCCTCCAAAGAGACATAGGTTAACACAGATACCCAGCAAGCTCAAACTCCCCCACCCACCACAAAGTGAATATATATTTATGTCAACCAGAGAGGTACTGAGCGTTATACCTTGACGTTGGTATGCAGGCTTATGACGCCTTTGGCCAAAGGGTTAACTAAATAACCAATTATTATTATTGAAGTATTTTACTTTATATGTTTTGTCAATTGGATGCAGCATTGGGCACCCCCTGTCTCTTATGTACTATATATACCCTGATTTGTGTAACTATCACACTGGATTTTTTTGTTAAGGTTAGCAGGTATGTATGTATAAAATGAGAGCTTGCCCCAAATTAAAAAACCAGTCCGCTGCAGTACACTATGGTGTATTACAACAATGTGTCCTAGTACTGAGAAAGAACAAAAGAGCGAGGGACAATGTACAGCATATATGCAGATGTGAAAGGTAAGTCAACTCCTCTCCCCTCTGATCGCTATGCCCCTTCTTTGCTCCAGCACACCCATCCCTCAAACCCACAGCCTTGGCTGAATTCACAGACATGCTTCCTTTGCACTTGCACTCGCTCCTCTGAACTCCTATGGAGGAAATTTCACACTCAGATTGATTTTCTGCTCTATACATTTCTCCTCTCCTATTTTAACTCTGCTCTTTCTAAGGCCAAACAACACTATTTTTCCTTACTCAACACTCACAAATCTAATCCATGCCATCTTTTCCAAGTACTGTATTTGACTCCCTCCTCCGACCTTCTCCTCCCACTTCCCATCCTTCCTTCACTTCTCCACAAGGCTATGCCGATATCAGGATGTATGGAACTCTCAGAGGCCCAAAAGACAGGAGACTGAAATAAATAAAAACTGATAGAATGTAATGTAAAAAAAAATATACGACAGGGAAAATACAATGGAATCTGCAAAAAGTGCAGAGCTACACTAAAAAGCTACAGTACAGTATGGTAGCTAGGGGAGAGACAAAAAGCAAGGGAGGCACAAAGTGCTAAGGGAAAAACTAGACCAACTAAAGTAAACTGCAAGAAGCTGAAATGATACATGCAACAGCAATGGTAGAAAGAGACAAAATAATGAACGGAACACAATTAGTGCAAAGGAATACAAGATAACAAATAAGGTACCTTATAATCAGTAGAACTGGAAGCCTGATTACAAAGGAACAGGGAAAGAAGCCATGCTAGGGAACAAGAATAACCTGTCTCCTTACCGGCAAGCAGAAAGTTTGACAAGTAAAGAGCAAACAGGATGGGTGGGGTTTTATAGACAAACTAGGATAGCAGCAGGCCTCATGGACTGTTCTGGTTCTTACCAGTTCTGGACCTGACACAGACTTCTCTGTGTGCCCCTACAGTTCTACTAAGAGTACTGTGGGACGGAATCATGACAGCAAACTACTTTAAAGGCAAAGTGGATGCTATCCACAAGGAGACTCCTTCTGTCCCTTACTGCTCCTTTCTGCTTCTACCTAAACCTCCTTCCTCCACTCTCAATTCCTTTTCTCCTGTTGCAGTGTGAAGTTTCTAAGTTGATTTTCTCTTCTCCCTTTACCTCATGCCCTGTCGATCCTATCCCCTTATGCCTTATCAGAACTCTTACTCCTGTCTTAGTCCCCACTGTGACGATGCTTGTTTCCGATCAGAAAGCGGACCTGCAGGGCTCAGGTAGGGGATGCCAATTAACTGATCAGAGCCCAGGGCAGGAGGTCGGGGCTAGCGGCAGTGGTGCAAAGTACAGGCAACAGGCAAGGGGTCAGGGCAGGAGGCAGGCAGTGAGGTCGGGGTCACGGTCCAGGGTCAGCAACAGGGATTCCAAATGAACAGGCTAGGCACAGCAACCGGCTAGGCAAAGCAACAGGCTAGCCTGAGGAATAGGGAAGGCTCACGAACAAGGAAGGCTCAGCTACTAGAACCCAAAGTGGCCAGGAACACGGAAACATATACAATGCTCAGGCAAGGGATGGAAGTCACTGGCGGATATTTAAGCCCTTGAACAGGTGCAGCTAAAAATGTCCACAGCAGCCAGGTAAGGGCGGGTTCCAGCCAAAGCCTGAACCCTTACACCC
This sequence comes from Ascaphus truei, assembly GCF_040206685.1. Taxonomy (NCBI): domain Eukaryota; kingdom Metazoa; phylum Chordata; class Amphibia; order Anura; family Ascaphidae; genus Ascaphus; species Ascaphus truei. The sequence continues at coordinate 40,683,011 of NC_134492.1, read as the reverse complement.
ACTCTCACCCACATCTTCAATTCCTCTAGGTCCTCTGGCACATTTTTTCTACTCCTTTAATCATGCAGTGGTTACACCTATTCTAAAAAAACAACCTAGACCCTACGTACCTTACTAACTACTGTCCTATAGCCCTCCTGCCTTGTGCCTCCAAATTGCTAGAACATCTCATGTTTTCCCGAATCACCAACTTTCTTAATTCCCATGCCCTCCTGAACCCATTACAATTTGGCTTTTATACAGCTCTCTAAGAGAGACTGTGCTTACTAAAGTAACCAATGATCTACATGAAGCCAAATCCCAATGTCACTTTTCCCTACTAATCCTTCTCAATCTCTTTGCTGCCGTCGATACTGTCGATCATGGTCTTCTCTTTCATATTCTAAACTCTCTTGGTATCTGCAACAAAGTTCTATCCAAGTTCTCACCATACCTCTTTGATCGGACATTTTATGTCTTTGTTGCTAATATCTCTTCATCTTCTGTTGATCTATCTAATTTTATAAATATAGATCAAGTTTGCTGTGGATAGTTGGTAGGTTTATTTTTATATATATATATATATATATATATATGAGACCAGAGACAAAAAGAATTGCAAGCTCCATAGCATAACTCTATGTAAAATACATTTTATGTTAAAAAAAGAGAGACACGGTCTATTGGACCTGCAATCACAAGAGGATAAAAGATACAAGCATTTGAGAGATAATCTCTGTGTGGATGACGTCACCAGATTGGAGTTGGGGTCCATAGCTGTACAGCTGGGCACTTGGGAAACGGATCATGTAGTCTGCCAGTTCCTGCCTCAGAGTGACTCCGCCTTACGGTGTTGAAAACGTGGATAAGTAAACAGCACCTTGAGGCCTGCACCATGCGGTTTGTGTATCACAGCACAGCGTCACGTGAGTGACTTCTTCAGGGGTAGATTGGCTGATGTGGGCAGTCAGTTTATATAGTCTCCGTTACCAGGCAACAATCAATGCAATTGAAAAAGTCAGCCGTAGCCATTCAGAAATCATAATACTAGGCAAACAGGTGGCATTGTTCATAAAGTATAAAGGATATACTCTCCCAATGATTTCCAAATATGAATATAAATGTCATTAAAAATCACATCCAAAAGATGTTAACGGTATATTAGCATGATAATTAGTAACCAATGATCACATAGATGGTGTAAAAAAAAAATCTGTATTAAATATGAATGGATGAATATCTTTTAATCAGAGAGATATATGTTGGTTTGATTATAACAACAGTATATGAATACTGTAAAGTATAAAAATATGAAAAAAATTAAAGACACAAAAATGCATTGTAAACTATTGATTTAAAAAGTACTGTATATTATTAAAAAATAAAAAGAGAGTTGTTACTGTATATTATTATAAATGTAACACTTGATTGTGGTTGAAATGGATTCAAATTAGAACTATACTTGGATATGACTATGAATGACCCTTACTCATGAACCATCAGTATACTCAAGATTGAATGATCTTGAGTCATAAGCAGCGCTAAAAATTCATTAAAACATGTGATGATTTGACTGGCACATTTTAGGAAATGAGATATGGTCACTATGAAACGCTAATCTAGAAACTCAATTGTAAATATTGACTGAAGAAAGATAGTCCCTTTGTGCTGCACTGAGAAACACCTGTGACAGAGTAAAATTGTTAGACTTGAAAGGTTATATAAATAAAATAAATATGTTTGGGACTTGAAGATAACGACGTGAAAAATGAACTGTATAAAACATAATTACAAAACAATTAAAAAGGAGATAGGCGTGTGGGACTTTGAGATGCTTACACATATATAGTGTGCACAACTGGTAATGTACAGTATATTAATACAGTATATACTGCAAGTATAATTACAAGTGGATATGCACTTAATGAAAATAGCGTCCCAAGGGGAAGATCTGTGTATTACTGTGAGCAGATTTACTGACCCTCGCTAAATTGGTTGCAGGAATCACCTTTTAGGTACCAGAGTTATAAGGAGGCAAAATGTATTTTGCTAATGCCAGTTCTTGTGTTACTGTATTCCACCAGATGAGTGAGTAGGTTCCATGTGCTTGAACCCCCCACGACCAAACAAATGTGCTGTTTGTTTGGTTAGGTTAAACAGAAGTGTCTCCCCCATAGGTCTAAATGAAATCCTACTGTTGAGCCTGATCAATTGGATAGTATACGGTTGGGGCAGAGCCACTCTTACATGCAGAACGAAGTACTTTACCCTGGCTTGCTAATATGAGATATAAAATGTGTGAAAAAGGAGGGGTCAAAAGCTGACAACTCCCCAAGTACCCTACTTACTGCACTCAGTATATATCCAACTTATTGGTGCGGTGTAAATACCCAAATACACACATTGTAGGTGACCATATCTCATCAATCACGATTAGCAACTGCTCCCATCACTGTGGGAGGACAGATGCTACTAAAAGCCATATTTGGCTAGAAAATAATACATCTTTATTAAATTATAATGTGGAAACCACAAGACACATAAAAATAAAAGGAATAAAAACTCACATTGTGCAATAAAAGTGATGCCCTGTCAGTAGATATTATACAGTTAATTGTGTGATTTAACAGCTATTATAACTACTGACAAAAGTGCTTCCCCCTCTGTGGGATGGGTTTCTAGGTAGACGGTGTATGTCTGTCTCCTTAATGAAGCCTATGTATGGCTAATATAGCTGCCAGCCTTGCTATGCAGTAACACATATAAGATACTAGCTGATTTACCCAGCGTTGCCCAGGATGTAATAATCCCGCTCCCCTCTCTCCTCTCCCCCCTCTCTATCCCTCTCCTCTCCCCCCTCTCTATCCCTCTCCTCTCCCCCCTCTCTATCCCTCTCCCCTCCCCCTCCTCTCTTCCCTCCCCCCCTCCTCCCTCTCTGTTTGTCCCCCTTTCACCCCACCCTTTACAGTCCCCCCCACCCCCCTTTAGAGCTTCATGCAGGGTGTGTGCGGCAGTGTGTGTGTGTGTGTATGTGTGCGTCAGTCAGTGTGTGTGTGCGTCAGGCATTGTGTTTGTGGGCGCGTCAGGCAGTGTGTGGGTGTGTGTGCGGCAGTCAGTCAGGGTGTGTGTGCGCGTCAGTCAGTGTGTGTGTGCATGGCAGTCATTGTGTGTGTGTGCGTGGCAGTTATTGCGTGTGTGCGTGCGTCAGTGTGTGTGCGTGCGTCAGTGTGTGTGTGCGTGCGTCAGTGTGTGCATTCGTCAGTGTGTGTGCGTGTGTGTGTGTGTGCGTGCGTGCGTCAGTCAGTCAGTCAGTCAGTCAGTCAGTCAGTGTGTGTGTGTCAGTCAGTGTATGTGTGCGTCAGGCAGTCAGTGTGTGTGTGTCAGGCAGTCACTGTGTGTGTGTGCCAGGCAGTTCGTATGTGTGTGTGCCAGGTTGTTCATATGTGTGTGTGGCAGTCAGTCTGGTGTTGCCTCCCCTCACCCTCCCCTCACCCCCCAGTGGTGCGGAGAAAGGGGGAGATGGGGGGGCTGCTTTTGCTGTGACCTGTGTGTGTGTGTGTGCATTTGACTGTGTGAGACTGTGTGTGTGTGTCAGTGTGTGTGTATGCAGTGTGCTGTGTGTGTCTGTGTGCTGTGTGTGTGTGCAGTGTGCTGTTAGTGTATACAGTGTGCTGTGAGTGTGTGCTGAGTGTGTGCAGTGTGCTGGGAGTGTGTGGAGTGTGCTGTGAATGTATGCAGTGTGCTGTGATTGTGCTATGAGTGTATGCAGTGTGCTGTGCAGTGTGTGTGTGTGCAGTGTGGTGTGTGTGTGTATGTGTGTGCAGTGTGCTGTGAGTGTATGCAGTGTGCTGTGAGTGTGTGCAGTGTGCTGTGAGTGTGTGCCGTGAGTGTGTGCAGTGTGCTGTGAGTGTGTGCAGTGTGCTGTGAGTGTATGCAGTGTGCTGTGAATGTATGCAGTGTGCAGTGAGTGTGTGTAGTGAGTGTGTGCAGTATGTGTACAAAAAAAAATATTTAAATTTGGGGTCCACGCTCAAATAGCGTTATATGCGGATCCGCGTTATAGCGGATCACGCTATAATGGGGTTGAGCTGTATTTGTCCATTGCATTGATTTGTTACTTTGTGTTTATGATATAGGGACTTTGTTTTCCCTGTCTTTTAATAAATCTGTCATATTGATATTTACTGTTAGATGTTTACGCCCTTTTTTCCTCCCTCTCTCTATATATACTGTATACAGTATATTCTTCTACAAGACAGAGCGGGCTCCATAGTGTAAATAGTTAAGGCTTTATAAATCACAAGCTAAAATCAGTTCACTCACAGCATTGAGGTAGGACATGCGCATTGAACAAGAACACCAGTCATCCGTAGTATCTCCGTCAGTCAGGAACTGAAGTCTTGTGGCTGCATACGTGTAAGTCTCTTCCTACAGCTGGGCACCTCCGTGATGTGCGTCCACTCAATGGCCCCCCAGCTGAAGCTGCACACGATTACTTGGTTCCGCGGCACAATAGTTCCCATCCGATTCAACAGAAGCTCAGTGAGCTGGATGCTTAGTGTTGCCAATAGCATCCTTACGCGTTTCGTCGCAAATAGAATGGCGACTTCATCAGAGGATACAGTATATTCTGTAAATAATATTCTCCAATAAAGCCTACATATGTGCGTCTGCTCCAAAGTTGAGAGTACAAACTTTGTTGGCCTCGTGTTGGTTGTGCTGCACCTATGCTGAAATATAAAGATTTTCTATTTAGGTACCATCAACTTAACTTTGGAGCAGATCCACTTGTTTATCCTTAATTGATCTTGTCGAGAGCAGGATTGACTACTCATTAAGACGAAGGGGCCGAGCGTTGTTGCTCTATAATATTCTCCACATTGCCTGCCTTATATCAGCAACAGATTATTAATTTACCGCCCTAGTTCATTTATTGCTGGGATGAAATATTAAGGCCAAATTGTTGTCAGATTGGCATTGTGCCTGCACTTAGAAGATCCCTCCCTGCTAAATGTACACTTCATACTAAGGTGACACCCATACGCCCTCCACCAAACCCGTGTGTGCTGAATTAAATTATGTCACTGATTCTGTTTTTCAGATATGAAGTGCAGGACACGGGTGCAATATTTGCCAGATTCTAGCATTAACAGGTTCGGTTAATGTACAGTAATGCTTTCACTCATTACTTGAAGGGGCATTACATAGTACTAGTGTTACATTGTATAACACACATGAAACTATAGAAGAATATCTAAGAAAATACTAATTGAATATAAAGCAAAGTATAGCCAAATATTGTGGATGAACCAACAATGCCACAAAAAAGATAAGTCCAAGTCACTTCTGGAGTTATACATTTCCAAGTTTCGCTGATGCAAAAGTGGGGCCAACATAAAAGCAAAAATAAAAATAACGTTGATAATATGCTGATCTTTTTCCTTTGATAGATCTGTCACCTATATGTCCCACTAATGCATCAGTTTTGCACAAGGGGATCTTTAACAAGAAAAACTTTCTCACACGTTTATATCAGCTACTAATTGTTAACTGTCTTCCGCTTACATCTCATATACTAAACAGTATATAATAAGTAAAACCAGGATTCCCTGTGCAATGTTTTGCAAGCCTTGCAAAAAGTTAAGGTTTAAAGATCCACTATGCACACAGCCTTCTACTGCTTCAGCACACCCCTTTAATAGTGACTTTCTGGTGGACTGGGCGGAGTACAACATTGCGTTTCTAATACCAAGGAGAAAACTGCAGATTAACCTAGAGGCACCAGAAGGGTGACATCTTCCTTTGCACCAGCACGAAAGTGATAGAATTGATTACTGATCCCAAAAGAGTAAGTACAGTATATAGTATTTTTTAATAATACTGTATGATAAGGAAAATTGCTGTTCATCTTTTTATTATCACTTCTTAACTTTCTACATTATAACAAAGTATTAACATTGTTGATCAAGAGATTGATCAGAAAGATTTCCCCCTATATACAGCACTCAAAGTCATGTACTAGATTACGTACATGACTTTGAGTGCTGTATATGGGGGAAATCTTTCTGATCAATCTCTTGATCAACACTGTTAATACCCTATTAACATCCTCCTATCACCTGTCAATTACTTTTGATTAAATATATATGGTGATTGCGGTCTCACTCACATATTTATTATAACAAAGTAACCAGTTTGTAACAGGGCTCTCTTGCAGTGAACTGTGTATGATGTTGACTAATTTTTTTTATGATGAATATCTTATGTATATTTTAAAGGGTGGAAGAAAGGTATGGTTCAAAATATTCCAGTATGGGGCTCTTAACTTGTTCAATCTGGGATGCAAGTTAGGGAAAAATTACATTTAAGTTTTGTACAAAACTTAACATCCTCCTCACTTTTAAAGGTTTACACTCTTCTGCCCCTCCTTACATCTCAGCCCTAATTTCTCGCTATGCACCATCCAGACTCTTGCGTTCTGCTCAAGGATGGCTTCTCTCTACCCCCTTTGTATCTAAAGCCCTCTCCCGCCTTAAACCTTTCTCACTGATTTCCCCACACCTCTGGAATGCCCTTCCCTTCAATATCAGACGGCACCCTCTTTATCCACCTTTAAGACCCACTTTAAAACACACCTGCTTAACAAAGCGTATTCTCTTTGACAAAGCACGGTGTACCGTGCGAAATGCGTCAGAGTGGTTCTGGTGGCTGTCGGGTGTCAATAAAGCTTACACTTGAGTGACACTGTCCTGATCTGAGTCCTTACTGCATGGGAGTTGCACCGCTTTGTTCTTCTTGGATTCTTTGCTACTCATCTAGCAGGAGCACACCGGAGCAGCTAGCGTCTCATTATCCAAACAGTGAGTACCTTATTTACCCGGTCCCACACCCCATACAAGACTTTCCTCACACCAGAGGCTATTGGGGGGACTGTAACACTGTTACTCTATGGATATGTGGATACTTTATATGTGACGCTGATGGCTGTTTGAAACGCAGTTCAGGATTTTGCTACTCATACACTATCACACTTGGCCTGTATTGGGAAGCGCCACTAGGGGGTGTGAGACTCCCATCCCTTCAATATCAGACTGCACCCTCTCTATCCACCTTTAAGACCCACCTTAAAACACACCTGCTTAACAAAGCGTATGAGTAGCTCCGTCACTGATACTATACAACTCATATATAAATCTTGGCCCCTTGCAGACGCACTTACCAGAACACCCTCCTACTGTCTCTTTACATTCTTCCTACCAACCAATTAGATTGTAAGCTCTCGGAGCAGTGACTCCTTTTCCTAAATGTTACTTTTATGTCTGAAGCAATTATTCCCATGATCTGTTATTTGTATTATTTGATATTTATATGATTGTCATGTGTATTACTGCTGTGAAGCACTATGTCCATTAATGGCGCTATATAAATAAAGACATATATACATATATACATACAACACTCTTTTGTATGCTGTGTGCAAAGATTATTTTCTTTTCTTACTCTACTACTCCAGAGATATCTGCATATGTTTTATTTTTTCCGTGACTGTTGCCAGTAGCTTTAACATATTCTTATAGGAAGTAATGATTCTGCTGTATATTGATGCAATATATATGTAACACCGTTTCCCCCCCCCCCCCAAATCACAGATAGAGTGCATGTGAGGGGAATCTATATGTTTTACCAGGTTACCAGGTGTGGTGCTTACCTTTTAGTATACCTGAAGAGCCTGAGAGCCTGGGGTGTATCCTCTGGAACAATACTCATATATACAGCGCCTCCACCTGTGTAGGATTCTAAGGGTAGAATGATCCTGACACAGGACCCACATACAGTAACCAATACACCAAAGGTATATATAAAACAGTTTACATGTAGATGCATAACAATATAACAATCACATAATCAACAGGGTCACTCTGTAATACTAATGGCACAACTACCCGGTCACCTCACAGGGCTTTGTACCCACACATTACTCACAGGTGTCTCAATAGTCCCAAGAGTTCCGCAACCCACCCCTTAGGCGTGATCAGTGCCTGTGTGGTACCGGTAATGGTGGTGCACTTGGTGACTGTACCTGCCCGGGGCTCCTGCACCCAGGTACCGCAGAACAACAGAAGAGGACCCGTCTATGTCCAGCACCGAAGCCTCAGCGATGGCATCCTCCTCCAAACAGGATGGTCTCCCTCTGGGGGACCTCACCACCTAGACAGTCTCTGTCTCTGCTACTGCAGAGAATGATTCCCCGCAGACACTGGCCAGTATATTCCTCTTCCTGGCTGGAACCTCTCTTGTCTAGGTTCTACAGGACCCTGTTCCCTATCCTAAGGGGAGTCCCTGCAGCAACCACAAGCTGAGGTGAGTTGGGGCCTAGTTTGGGCCTAAGGGGGATGTCTGGCCTAGCGCAGGAGCCACTTGCTCCCTACACATACCCACCCTCCCCTGTCTGTATCCCAGCTCCAACTGACTCTTCCTGTCTGAGCGCGCCAAAATGTATCTCTCCTCAGGGGAAGCTGCAAGCCCTATTGGCTCCCTGGCATCAGATGGCCAGCTGCCCCTAAGTACTCTGGGTTTTGTAGTCCCTGGCAGACCTCCTAGCATTAGGGCCACGTGTGCAATCTCCATTGCACATGCGCGAACTTCTAATGGCCGCCGCTGCCTGCAACTGCGCATGTGCGACTTCGGAAGGTCCCTGCTCTACGGCGCGCCACCCCTGCCATTCTGCAATCCCTGTAATGGCCGCCGCGGCACTACTGCACATGAGCGCATATCGCGAAGATGGCTGCGCCCACCGGAGGAACCAGCTGGGAGCCCCCAGCGATGCAGTCGCCTCTGCAATTCTCTGCACATGGAGCGGGGGTAAAAACGGAGACCCGTTGGGAGCCAGTGGGGACCTGGCTACATATATATATATCTTATACAGAAGACTGCTTCATAAATATGGGCCGTTGTGATACAGTAACTTGTTACATTATCCATGATACAGTACCTGTTTCTTCTTTATTACAGAATACCATCAGTATGAGGGTTGCAGTGATTGGAGCTGGCACCAGCGGACTGACGTCAATCAAATGCTGTCTAGATGAGGATTTGGAGCCCACCTGCTTTGAAAGGAGTGAGGATATTGGTGGGTTGTGGAGGTTCACAGTAAGTAAAAGTTACATCTATGGAAACAGGGGGCACATAGAAACCACATTTGTTTGTTCTGAGCCTAATACTCCAAAAAATCTGATTGCCGTAGAGACTGGTAGAAGGGAGGCTCCCTTGACAGGCACCTCAGTGGGCACCTTTCAGCAGGCAGCTTGGCAGGCCCCCTCCACAGGCCTCTAACAGGCCCCCTCAATCCTCCAGGACAGCCTGTAGGTAGTGGGGCACACTCAGATCCTCTCTTCCAATATCCCTGTCCCCTCTCTCTCACACTCCTCTCTCTTCCACCCCACTCTCTCTTCCTCTTTCCCCTCTTTCTACTTCCCCCGTCTCTTTCTCCTTCCCCTCTCTCGCTTTCTCCAACCCCTCTCTTTCTCCCTCTCGCCTTCCCCCCTCTCTCTCACTCTCTCCTTCCCCCCTCTCTCTCTCTGCTCCCTCTCTCTCCGTCCCCCCTCTCTCTCCCTCCTTACCATCCTCTCTCCATCCCCCCTTTCTCTCTCTCCCTCCATCCCTCTCCCTCCTTCCTCCCTCTCTCACGCTCTCTACCTCCTTCACTTCTCTCTCTCCTTCCCCAACTCTCTCTCTCCACTCCCCTTCTCTTTCTCCTCCTTCCCAGTCTCTCTCCTTCCCTCCTCTCTCACCTCCCCCTCTCTCCTTCCCCTCTCTCTATCCTCTCTATCCTCTCTATCCTCTCTATCCTCCTTCCCCCCTCTCTCTCCTTCCCCCTCTTTCTCTCCCTCCCCCTCTCTACCCCGTCTCTCTCCCCCTCTTTCTCTCCCCCCTCTCTCTCTCCATCCCCCTCTCTCCCCCTCTCACTCTCCCCTCTCTCTTTCCCCTTCTCCCTTTCTCTTCTCCCCTCTCTCCCCCTCTCTCCTTACCCTCTCTCTCGCTTTCCTTCCCCCTCTCTCTCTCCTTCCCCCTCTTACTCTCCTCCGCCTCTCTCTCTCTCCCCCCCTCTCTCCTTCCCCCTCTCTCTCCTCTTCTCTCTTTCCTTCCCTCTCTCTCTTTCCTTCTCTCTTTCCTTCCCTCTCTCTCTTTCCTTTTCTCTTTCCTTCCCCTTCTCTCTCTCCTTCCCCCTCTTTCTCTCCTCCCCCTCTATCCTTCCCACCTCTCTCTCCTCCCCCTCTATCTCCCCTCACTCCCCGCTCTCTCTTTCCCCTTCTCCCTTTCTCTTCCCCCCTCTCTCTCTCCTTCCCCCCTCTCTCTCTTCTCCCATTTCTCTTTCTCCTTCTCCCTTTCTCTTCCCCCCTCTCTCTCTCCTGCCACCCCCCTCTCTTCCCCTCTCTCTCCTTCCCCCCTCTCTCTATCTCTCTCCCGCACCCTCTCTCCCTCCTTCCCCCTTTCTCTCTCCTCCCCCTCCTTCCCCTTTTCTCTCTCTCCTCCCCCCTCTCTCTCTCCCTCCTTCCCCCTATCTCTCTCCTTCCCCCTATCTCTCCCTTCTCTCTCTCTCTCTCTCTCTTCCCCTCTCCCTCCTTCCTTCCCCCCCTCTCCCCCCTCTTTTTTTTCTTTCCCCTCTCTCTCCCCCTCTCTCTCCTTGGTTGGCCCTGTGACAACTCCTCCCCTGGGCAGGTGTGGGTCGGACCAGCGGGTGGAAGGCCAGCCCCCCCCCCCCCAGTCAGTGACCCCCCCAGGGGGTGCTTTCTGCTGCATGGGAGACAGAAGGCTTAGATTAGAATCAGAACCTCCTACAGTACATGACAAATACCGGTTTTAGCTCTCCAATTATTTATTCACATGTACAAATACTAATAAACATATCAATCAATAAATTTATTATGCATTCCGTCTTTCAAATGGTGTGTCCCTGGAGATCTTTTTTGTTTTCACGTTTGTTCTCTGGCTATGTCTCTACAGCAAACATTTGAATAATTCACATTGTTGTTATATAGAACCTGTTCTTTTTTCCATCATTGACAATGCCAGTCAGAGTTAGGACGGTAAAGGGCATGGTGGGCTAGTGTGTGAAAGTATAGAGGAAACATAAACACCTTTTATTAACCCTTCCTATCACATTCTGATATTTAGCTCAGGTTTACTATACCAGTTTAGACAATATTTCATTTGGAGACTACTGAGTCTGGTAATACACCTGATATTTTTTAGATGAGTGCAACATTTGGGGAATCTTTTTTTGATCTGCTCCGGATCATTTTCTGTGCATACGTCTATTTGTTTTTCCTTATGTACCTCCTACATACCTATTTACTTCATATATGCACTATATTTGACTAAGGTTGAGTGGCTAGTATCATCTTAGTTGTACCTATTCACTTGAATGTCAGTTTTCTCTCAATCTTGCTGCAATCTGCAGCATTGCAGCCCAATTATAAAAGCTCTTTATAGCAGAGTGAATGTTCCTAAAGACATTATGGTAGTTGAATTTTTCAAACTTTCCTAACTGTTATGCTCATATCTATCTCAGAAAATGGTGGAAGATGGCAGAGCCAGCATCTACGAGTCTGTTGTCAGCAACACCAGCAAAGAAATGATGTGTTACAGTGACTTCCCCATTCCAGAGAACTTCCCCAACTTTCTACACAACACTAAAATGTTGCAGTATTACAGGATGTATGCGCAGAAGTTTGATCTAGTGAAACATATCCAGTTCAAGGTAAAGAACGAACCCATTTTCAGTGTATACATGCAATAGGCGTGGCTAGTGCAGATGATTGCTATCATTAAATTGAAAAGCAGATATTTGACTTTTAACATACCGTTTTACAGATACTAGTTTAGATTTTAGGTATTTAGACTGATTATGTCAATATCTCAGTTATCAATAAGACAAACATATGTCTCCAATCTGCTTAAAAAATACCTTTATTGAATCCTATAGATTGCCAGTACCATAAAGTGATGCTCTGACATCGTAGTCCTTTTCTTAGCTCATTCTAAGAATGGGTACCCAATGCATGCAGCTTTTTATCTGGCAAGCATGTTAGGACTTTAATTTACTTTACAACTGCTACATGTTGGGGTACACCTGTAATTGGATAGGACTGATTCAATAATGTATACTCTAAACAAAAGGTTTAGAATGGGTATCAAAAAATTTGTGGAAACCACTTCAGATAATACTTCAATATCCCACAGGGAATATTTGTTTATTACTATTAACTTTGTAATTACCCTTAACTGTAATTTAATATTATATAATACTTTCCCCCTTTCCTAATAGCAGACCCATAATATATATTTTTGCTCCAAATAATTAATAATTCTAAGCTTTACAAGAGAAAAGAAGGAGATATTGGTTGTTTTACTCTGACCAAGTTGCACATAAAGTTATTATAAAGTCAGTGTTGGCATTTTTAGCGCCTGACCTCAAATTTCTAATGTTATTGGGAAGTTTTTCTACATAGAAAATGATAAAAATGTGAGACCAAACCTCAAGTCTAGTTTCCAGCCATAAATGCCACATAAAGAGTGTTTTCACAAAACAACCTTATTTTTAAATCTCATTTTTTTTCATTAGTCATTTTCTACAGTACCTCTTGTAATTGCAGTTTGCTACATCTGCTAATTGCAGCCATTTTTTTGGTATGTGTGGGTTTTCTGGCAGACTCTGGTTCGCAGTGTAAGGAAACACCCTGATTTCGCCAGTACGGGCCAATGGGACATCACCACAGAAAAAGATGGGGAGCAAGAAACAGCTACCTTTGATGCTGTCATGGTTTGTTCGGGTCATCACTCAGAACCATATTATCCATTGGAATCTTTTCCTGGTGAGTTATGAAAAATGAAATGTAAAATCTAGTATCAAAGACCATGTAAAATCTAATATCAAAGACCTAATATATTTAATTACAAACTAATGTAAATATAACTTTTCTTCTTCATCTATCTATCAATCAATCAATCAATCAATCTATCTATCTATCAACCTGGTGTTCCACATTTATTTTTTTATCAATACTGGTTATTACAAGACTCATAATATTTATTTAACCTTTGTATTCCATATTTGATATTCACATAACTATACACTTAAAGTACAACTCCCAACACATTGCATGACTGACTAGCTAATCACATCCAGCAATATACGATACATTCCTTCCCAGGCATCTTGGTTTTTAATGTACTGCTGCGACACACTTTATTCGAGCAAATACCCAGTATGTACCTGGCAGATACCTGGAATGCGCCGCTCCTCACCTCTGACAAGCCCCGTTGCGTTTGCCTTCCCAGCCTGGGTTCATGCCTGGCTGACGGGCGGCTGATCTGTTAAATGATAATGATTAGGATTTAATAGGCTGCAATGCTTCGCGTGTCTACCAGATGGCATAAATTCATGAATTGTAATGCAGTATATATATATATACTGTGCAGTATTGCAGCCAGCGGGAATAAAATGCTTCAATCCCTGCTTGGAAAATACCTCAATGCACTCGGGCAGAAAACAGTCACAAACCTCAATACACCCGGGTATACCCGAATTCGTGGGACTAGCCGAGCTCAAATAAAGTGTGTCGCCAGTGTATTATACCCTTGGGCAGGACGGCCTCGCGGTAGGGTCAGTAAGATTCCCAAACAGTGGGTAAGGCTTTTACCTTCAGTGGTTTATTTTTCATAATCAAATAAACATTAGGTGCACCATCCCTTTAAGGTAAACACATAACATAAAAGGAACACCTACTCCACTGTAGGGAGGCTAACTATACAATATAAGCCTAGCTGCGAGCTGGCCGACTAAACCGGTAACCAGCTTTTAAATCGCGTTCATGGATAGAGAAATAAGATCAATTCCTTATCTGTTTGTTTGGGACTCCTGTCCTAAGAATGTACAGGCAATCCTTCTAGATCCAGCAGCCTGGACAGGACAGCTCTGTAGTATGAGGCAGCCACTTACTACAAGCAGTAGCCTCCTTATCAAGCTGCCTGACAGCTGTCTTAATTCAGCCCTGATTGCTAAGGTACCTCTAACTGGGTTAACCTTCTGACTCCTGCTTTCAGTAGTCAGAGGTATGTTTCCCAGGCATAGACATTAGCAAATGACTTCACCCTGTCACATACAGTACCCGTTCCAAACAACTGCCGCCCTGTGAAAGTGTAGGGAAAACAAGCGTATTTTTACTATAGTGATGTATGAATGCTATCCCCCTTCTTAATTGTGTCTTCTCTTGGAGTGTGTTACCTCCCTGCTTTTAGGTTGCTCTCTCCTCTGAGACAATGAATGTATGTTATCTGCTTCTGCACAATCTACACTCCCTCTCATTTTCAATACATTGTATTTACCTTCGACAGGGAGGATCCTACAGGTATCTGCACGGATACTAATGGCAAAACGCATAAGGATCCACTGACTTTAGCTTTAATTACCTTTCTCTAAAGTTGCATCATACTGTACATACATGAAAGAGCAGAAATAGTGAGGATATAATCTAATCACTGGATTGATGGACACTGAAAATCGTTAGAAACACTTCTTCCTCCCCTACTAGGGAATATACCACTACAGTACATAGCGGGGGAATGTGTGTGTTTCTGTCTACCTCACAAAATCCCCTCTTGTTGATTTGCAGGCATTACAAAATTTAGAGGTAAATACCTCCACAGTCGAGACTACAAGAACTTCGAGGGATATAAAGGAAAAAGAGTTCTCATCGTGGGGATGGGAAATTCCGCAACTGATATTGCTGTAGAGCTCAGTCGTACTGCTGCTCAGGTACAGTAAAGTGTTAAATAACGTGTGTATGTTTCATAGGTGTTTGATTATCACCGTGCGTCTTTCCGCTTCCGAGTCGTTTATGTGCTACAGTATCCTTCATGCTGAACAGTATTGGGTCGAAGTATTGTATTTTCCTTTATAATCACACCAAATGTATGCAGCTCTATCCAGAGATAATATACAAGACATAATAGAGGGAATATAATATAAACACGGATAATAAATTATGCATAAAAGTAAACATTGGGAGATAGTGTCCTTTCCCCACTATCGGTATAAGAAAACAATGGGAACTTAGAAAGCAATAGTGTTTAGAGAGAAGATACAGTAAGGCATAATCTAGATTTTAGACACACAGAAAAAGACAAACGAGATTAAAGAAGCTTAGTGAGCATCACCCAACTAAATAAATTATTTATCACATTTTGTTTTATTCTGAAAAAATGATGTATCAAAATATTAGTTTAAAAAAAATTGGTGTACATTTGGATCATTAAAAAAATGATTTTAATTGCATGAAAGTAAGTGTTGATGTGTATGTAACACAACAGCAAAAATACACATGGGGCCCTCTAAATACAAATCTTAAATCTTGCTTCTGCATGCATAATTAGTGTTTATTTTTTACGCATATATTTAATGTGTTCACACAGGATTCATCCAATGATATACTTTTATTTCAGCTTTCCTTTAAGAACAACGCATTAATAAATATCTTCTATAATATTTCTTTTTTTGGTGGTCCTCCATGATGTCTTTCATTACAGCCTGGAGATGGTCCCTCTGTCACAATAAAACCAACGTGCGTTTCGCAACCTCTCGGGCAGCTTCTTCTAGGTAATGATGTATTCAGGTTTTGAAGGTTTACATAACCTTACTAGGTTGGAAAGAAGGCATGTCAAGATTTACAATTCCAAATTGACTTGGTTATAAAACCTTCAGATAAAGGAGGAAATATAGTTCTCATGACAGAAACATACTACAGTACATGCAATATGTGCTGAAATAA
Organism: Ascaphus truei; assembly: GCF_040206685.1. Taxonomy (NCBI): domain Eukaryota; kingdom Metazoa; phylum Chordata; class Amphibia; order Anura; family Ascaphidae; genus Ascaphus; species Ascaphus truei. Next base: position 40,667,202 of record NC_134492.1, on the reverse strand, counting down.
TGATAACATTATACATTTTATTGTAAGCTTATTTTTGACCCAATGGGTAAATTTAATTGAGAGATTCAAAAAATCCTTCATGAAGCTAGAACTGATGGTTTATTCTCCCAGAAAGAATTTGATTTCTTGAAGGTAGGTTGCTGAAGGATACCATCAGACACATCCATAAAATAGTTTTTTCCCCAAAGGCATTACTGTATTAGTTACATTGGATGTTGAGGCTTTATATACCAGCATACAAAATTAATTTGGAATTAAAGCAATACCGTTTTTTCTAAACTTTTGTAGTTTACAAGAAAGATGACATAACAGTTTTGTGATTACGTTATTGGAATTTGTACTAACATATTGTGACTGGTAGGAGGAGCTTAGAAAGTACTTTGTTGTAGGTCTTGCATGCCTTACTCACAATAACGCTCCATGGCTCCGTTTTGGGAACACACGTTGGATGCTGTTGATCAGAAACTACTATAAACTCCTCGGTTACTCGTAGATAGCCCTGATAAAGGTGTGATTATACCACTAAAACGTTGACTAAAATAAAATGACTATTTCTTTTTTAAAGAAGTCTGGAGTGCATTATCTTCAACCAATTCTATTGCAGGGGCAGCCTAGCACAGCACATTAAAGGTTAAGTCCACAGGTTGTTCCTACCTGTTAAGATGGTGACCTCTATTACTGGTCAAAATGGCTATGGTATGTACAGCCAAAATGGCTGCCAACCTGATTAATAAGTATGTTACCTGCAGTTAGTCTTCTGTAGCAGCTAGTTTATGTTCGCGTTTGTGCCTAACTGTATGTATTTTGTGGGATGCATTGTTTGTTGGGCTCGTGACTCACTTAGTGAGGGTAGTATACAATGAAATGAATCCAGGTACTATCCATTGTGGAGGGCCAGTTACAGTGTTGTGAGCCAAAGGGGAGCTGGGCTGGGAAGAGCCCAACAGTGCGAGTACACACTCCAAAGCAGAAGTATTGCCCTCTCTTCAGCAGTGAGGTACCTCACCCTGCAGGAGCTATCGAGCTGAGGCCAGGAAGTGATGCCTGGGTCCTAGCCCCGCTAACTCAATTCCTTTTGGCCAGTTCATATTTTCCTCTCCCTGAGGCCCCACCCCTGGGAGCCATCCTTCAGCACTATACCAGACCCCAGTCCTGATTCGTCCATCCAGGGCGAGTCCTCGGCCTCCGATTGGTTCAGTGAAGACAATATCTGTGCTGATTGGTTGGCACCCGGTTTTTCATGCTTTCAGATGGAGACTGGATTTTATGTAAATTGATGCTAATCTGAGTTCCACAGTAATTTTGTGGTTAGTCTCGGTGTCAAGACACAACCATAAATACATATAGTGGCTGAGAAGCCATGGTCCCTTTTATAACTGGGATGTCCTGAGACTGGCAGATTGTGGAGGCATCCTAGGTAAACTTGATCCAGCAGCATCCAGCACCTAGTCAGCTATGAGTCCCCTGTTACCCCCCGTCTTGGTAAGTTGTGACCGTGTTAAGCATCTGTGTTTTTCCCTGTTGGCTTTGGCAGAAATAAATACTGTTCCTATTACCTGCGCTCCTCCCTTTGTGAAGTATGCAGCTGGTAAAGATTGACCTTACATTTATGGAAAACACAGAACAATTCCTGCACTCCTACCAACTGGGTTAAAATATACTAGTGACATGTTTACATTTAGAACCTAGGTCTGTGTAACAAAGGAGTCATTTGGTTGCATCTTTTGATCAAAACATGATTCAAGCCGCCAACCTCGTCAAGGTAAACTTTGTTTAGAAGGTACCTAAAGTACACTGAATATATGTAATTTCTTATTGTCCTATGGACTAAACTTTGTGAAGAATGTGAAGGTGCCCTGAAGGGGTTAAATAAATGACGCATATGCTTATTTGTGATTTAGTGCAGTTACAAGCTGACCAAAGCCAGTAACAAAGCTCCCTTATTATAAAGGTAAACTGTGGGTGCACAAATACCCTAGTGAGAAATATTAATACTTACACATATTTCTTCTTTCTGTCAGCCATAAACACTCACCTACTCTTCTGTGGAGGGTGAAGTGTAGACTGACAATGAGGTGTATAATACCTTTATACTAATTGGAGTGTTGGTATGGAGCTCTGTCCTGAAGGGAGGAGCCATAGACCTCCAAAGAACTGTTTAGTAAAATTTTTACATTTAGAACCTAAGTCTGTGTAACAAAGGAGTCATTTGGTTGCATTTTTTCTATATCTACGCTGATTGGTTGGCACCCGTTTTTCCAGGCTTTCAGATGGAGGCCAGTTTCTATGTAAATTGATGCCAATCTGAGTTCTAAAAACATTTTAGTTATGGTTAGTCTCTTTGTCAAGATACTAACTGGAAATACAAATTGTGGCTGAGAAGCCGTGATCCCTTATAACTGGAATATCCTGAGACTGGCAGATTGTGGAGGCATCCTGGGTAAACTTGCTCCAGCAGCATCCAGCACCTAGTCAGCTATGAATCCCCCGTAACCCCCTGTCTTGGTAAGTTGTGACCGTGTTAAGTACCTGTGTTGCTCCCTGTTGGCTTTGGCCAAAATAAACCTTGTTTTATTTAACACTTATGTTCTCTCTGATGATTGCAATCTTGGTGTAATAGACTGGTTTTCTGTGACACCCAACTATTGTATTTTTGAGACATAATATTTACAATTACAAGGTACAGCAATGGGCATGACATGAGCCCCCACCTACGCAATTTATTTTTAGGATGATGGGAATCAACCGTTGTATTTTCTGATTAGAATTCCTATTGTACCAACAACATATTCATTCGGGTGCATTTCATAGATGATTGATTTATTTGATTTAGGATGGACATAATTCTCTATTGAAAAATTTATTGACGACCTCAATAAAAATGTTTTGGATTTAAAACGTACCTGTAATTTTTTTTAGATGACTTTTTGGATATCCTTATTAAAATAACTGGAGAATGATTAACCATAGATATATTTCTGAAAAAGACCTGCAACAAACAGTTTATTAGTATTATCACATGCTAAAAGTCAACATATGTCCTCTTTAACTAGAGCTATACCAGTTGAACAATTTTTAATACATAAGAAAAATTGCAGGTGGGACTAAGTTTTTGAAGCAAGATCACGTGAAATTAAGCAGTGATTTAAGATGGGGTTATTCCAATTAATCAATTAACAAAGGTTATCTACGAACTAAACATGCCTCACATTCTGACATTCTATATTCAGCTAGGTCTACTAAATCAAATTTCTCTATTAGATTAATCACTGTCTGTTGAACACATTGGTATATTCTACGTACTATATTAAATAAACATTGGGATATTTTATTACAGTTTCAGGTGACGTTCCACAAGTGACAAGTAGACACTGCTCAAATTTGAGAAATATCTTGGTTAGAAGCAATTTTATTAAAGTGTCTTAAGGTCGTTAGTCTAAAAGTATATTTCAAGGTAACTTCTCCTCTGGTACATGTAAAGCATGTCGATACTGTATATTAAACTAACGATAAGGAATTCAACACGTACAAAAAAGTCATCAAATCCCTTATAAATTGTAAGACAATAGGGATCATTTATGCTGCAGTTTGCAGTACAGTATGTTGGCAAAACTGCAGTACCATACAATTTAAATTCAAATTAATGCAATCTTAAAAAATTACCTGCGAAATTCTATTGCAAAATATTTTAATAAGATTCATCAATGGGTATTTAAGAGGGCAATCGTGATTGTACAGTACTTTGCTGCAAAAAGAATCCAAATGGATCTATATGTTAAACACATGATCTCAAAGGGGCACTCTGTTTTTCTATGTTTTAATTATTTCATTGTATTTAACGCTGTTTTTCTATGTTTTAATGATTTCATTGTATCTAACATAATTCATATATTGCTCACGCTATTTAATAATGTACTTTTGCTTACTTGAATGTTTATCCTCCGGCTTTGTTAATACTGTGTGCCTTGAGTAAATTTGAAATGAATGTATAGGATTGAATGAATCCTGTGTGAACACAAAATCATGTCCGATCTAGGAACCGAGGCAAGGTGCACAGAACCAGGACTGTGAGTAACAAAACGTATGGTATGACCTTGTTGTATGGAGGCTGAGAAACATAAGACATAGGACATAGGATCCATGCAAATGTATGACCCATAAAGTGAAGTTTTTGTGGTGAAATTGAATGCATCTAAAAAAGAAAAATGCAAATAAGTGTAAGCCTTGACACACGAAATCTGGAAACATTGACTGTTCACATCACTAACTCCATCAATTTTGGAACCAGAGAAGCGAGCACGGAACCAGGATTGGGCGTTACAGACAGAACTGTCTAATGCTGATCAATTCAAATGTAATACTCTGAACATCAAAACAATCTATCTCCATTTGGCACATTCAGGTTGTGGTAAGACAGCTGTGGACCAGGACTGTGAGTAACAAAACGTATGGTATGACCTTGTTGCATGGGGGCCGATAAACATAGGACAATATACTGTAGTGTAGAGCCATGCGAATGTATGACCCATAAAGTGAAGTTTTTGTGGTGGAATTTAATGCATCTAAAAAAGAAAAATGCAAAAGAGTGTAAGCCTTGACACGAAATCTGGAAACATTGATTGTTCGCATCACTAACTGTATCCAATTTTGGAACTAGGATTGGGCGTTACAAACGGAACTGTCTAATGCTGATCAATTCAAATTTAATACTCTGAACATTAAAACAATCTATCTCCATTTGGCACATTCAGGTTGTGGTAAGACAGCTGATATAAGAATTTGACAAATGTATGCGTAAAACAAAAGCATTACTGTATTATACGGTGCAGAAGCAAGATTTAAAACTTGGGTTTGGTCTCTCCCTCATGTATTTTTTACTTTTATTCTGTCTCTGCCTCCGGTACGGTAGTGGATATATTTTTTGTTTTCTTTTTTTTATATACAATCTAAATATTAATATGTTCATGCAGGTGTTTCTTAGCACAAGAAGAGGATCGTGGGTAATGAGCCGTATCCTGGATAAAGGTTATCCTTGGGATATCTGCTTTGACACACGGCTTCAGAACTGGTTGAGGAATACTCTTCCATCATCTGTTATCATGTGGATGACCGAGAAAAAAATGAATGAGTGGTTTGACCATGCTAATTTTGGCCTACAGCCCTGTGACAGGTACAGTAGAATCAGTGATACTCATTTCAGTGAGGGGAATGTCATAAAGGTGCTGTTCATAAGCCCAAAATATTACCTTTACTGAAAGTGATCTCGGTATCATACCCTTTAAAAGCAGATTGTTAACCTTATTTCTGTTTCAATTTATTCTTTAAAAGGGCAACTAAAGAAAAACATTCATGCACGGAACAAAATGTTATTATTGTAGGTATTTACTCAGCACACACCCTTTTTAGGGTTTTTAAGCTAAAAATGACTGTATTAATTGTGCTCCGAAAATGCCATAGCCCACAAAGGCCCAGAAACACTAAGCACCGTTAGGCTATTTAACGCAACAATAACCTAAATTAAATTAATCATAATGCTTATCCACTAAAGGGAATAACATTACCCCAGTTTCACTCCTTCAAGTGGCGTAAGGTTTAATAGCATAGCATTTAAATAATAATAATAATAGCATGTTCTTGTATAGCGCTGCTAGTTTTACTTAGCGCTTTACAGAGACATTTGGCAGACATAGTCCCTGCCCCGTGGAGCTTACAATCTATGTTTTCGGTGCCTGAGGCACAGGGAGATAAAGTCTCTTGACCAAGGTCACAAGGAATTCACCAGGTTCCCCTGCTTCAAACTCAGTGCCAGTCAGTGTCTTTACTCACTGAGACGCTCCTTCACAAAGAGTTTCAACAAAGTACTGGAGGAAAGCGTGTTTCAGAGAAAAATAACTACTAGAACTGGAGAGTGGCTGAGGGGAAATGTGCTGAAGTACTTCTTCACGGAAAGAGTGGTGGATTATGCTTCCAACGGAGGTGGTAGGCGGTGATACTGTACAGGGAATACAAACATGCTTGGGATAGGCGTAATGCTTTCTTTAATATAAAAGAGTGCCCGGGATCAAGTAGAGACTAGAGGTGGGTGGAACAGTCCAAATCTGTGTCCTGGAATTCCCCAGATAGTTGAAGCACACACACTGCTGCCCCTCCAAACACACACAGTTTTACTCTCCTCCCTCCTCAGTCTCTTCTTGCGCGGCAGTCTCTTTCACACAGGGAGGAGTCAGTCTAGCTGCTGCTTAAACAATGGCCTAAAATCAGCTTTCAGAACTGAAGGGATTGCCAGTCTTTGCCTATAATAGATGTTAAAGCACCTTAAAAGTGGCTGATTTTTGTTGACACAGGGTAAAGAGAAAAAAAAGTGACATGCATAGGCGCACAATTTGATGCATCTCATTGAATTCTGTGCATCATGTAACTCCTCCCTATCTCCTCCTTATGACATTCCCCAAGGCACAGAGACATACTGTATGACCCAAAAGTGGAAAAAGGCCTTGATACATATTCACATATGTGCAAGCTGAAAACGATGCTCCAAGTGTAGACCCCATTATTTGAAGAAAAAAAAAACAATCCAACTGTGCACACAAAAATTGGGCAGGTCATCAACACTCTCTGCTCTACAGATTAACCTTTCACAAAAGTTTGTGAATCTTGCGAAATTGGCCCTTTTGTAGTCGCAAAGAGCACAGCAGCTAAGTCGAAGTTCGTAGAAGATTCGCCATGCATTACTGTAAGTCACTGTACATTGCAATTTTTTTAAATTTGCTAATTGGCAAAAATCTCTAAAATTGCTAGATTAGCTCGAGAAATTCTGTAAAATCGCTAGATGCTGAGACTCTAAATAGGACACACACATCATGTTTCTCTCACTGTCAGGCAATATATAGCTGAAAGCTTACTACAGTATTTAGCAACTTTTTAAGTTCTCTGAGAATTGGTGAAACATTTAGAGGGAGTTACATTTTCACGACTCCTTAGTGTATAGTGTATGATCAAGTGGCCCTTTTTTTAATATGTTACTATACCACCTTACTACTTTATCCATTTTTGTATAGAACTAAATTTAAGGAGCCGTTGTTTAATGATGAACTGCCAAGCCGTATAACCTGTGGTTTTGTGGTGGTGAAGCCAAACGTGACAGAGTTCACCGAAAATTCTGTGCGATTTGATGATGGAACTGTAGAGGAAAACATTGATGTTATCATCTTTTCCACCGGATATCTCTACTCCTTCCCCTTCCTGGATGAATGCATTATTAAAGTTGAAGGCAATAAAACAAATCTGTACAGAAACATCTTTCCTCCGAGCCTGGAGAAGCCCACACTGGGTGTCATTGGCCTTCTACAACCTCTTGGTCCTGTTATGTCAGCTGTAGAAGTCCAAGCTCGGTGGGTCACTAGAGTCTTCAAAGGTACGGTGAATGGATGACATGACATATTGGAATTGGAATAGAAAGCTGATTACACTGATTACATGAATGTCCATGAGACTTGCATATAATATAGAAAAGGGTCACTTTGTGTCTAATAATTTGAACCCCATCTTGCTTTTTCACTAATAGAACTTGCCCTAACAAAGCAAAAACAATATGTTACTAGTAAGCTAAATAATGTGTATTATATGTACAATATGGTAAAATAGACCACATAATCAATACCAAATAAATGTGCATACAATAGCATACTGTATACTGTATAATATTAAAAGTCCACAATGGTTATCTTTTAAATACATAATAAAATGTATGAAAAATACTCCCCAGTTAAAAAAGAATCCAGAATTCCATATAATGTACTGTAAAATCAACAAAACAAGAGAACAAAAACCAAGTAGCACAAGCTTAAACAATTACTGTACATTTAAATTAATTTGGGTAATAAATTATTAAACAAATATATGTGGCAAAATGTGGCAGTTTAGAATGACCTTATCTTCACCTACAAAGGGATTAGCCTTTTATTCAAGTAAAATACTTCAATAATAATAATAATAATTTCTTCATATATGTTTTGTCAATGGGATGTAGTATTGGGCACTCCCTGTCTCTTGTTGTATACAATTGCCACGCTCAGTAGCTCTCTGGTTGACATAAATATATATTCATCATGTGGTGGGTGTGGGAGTTTGAGCTAGCTGGGAATGTGTGTTAATCAATGTCTGACTGGTAGCAGTCAATTGGAGACTGTGGCACCTCCCCCCAGAGCTCACTCCTCCTCCTTCACCTTTTTAACTTGGGAGGTCATTTCACTTGCTGCAGGAACAAGACCTATAATGGTTCTTCCCCTCTTACAGAGGTAAAAGGAAGGGTTCACAATGTAGTGTAGTGTAGGACCTGCATTATTTTGGTTATACCTTGACGTTGGTATGCAGGCTTATGACGCCTTTGGCCAAAGGGTTAACTAAATAACCAAGTATTTAATATTATTATTATTATTATTGAATTATTTTACTTTATACTTTTCATCATATATGTTTTGTCAATTGGATGTAGCATTGGGCACCCCCTGTCTCTTGTTTTATTCAAGTAGCCTAAGGTGTCATATAAGTACTGTACATTTTCTGATGGTAACTTTACTCCTGTCCTGTTACCCATTAGGTTTTTATTTTGAGGTAACACAATAAGAGATAAATGCATGGAAAACCACAATGCCACCAAACACTACCACAGAACTACCCTCATTTAGTGGCATCTGGAGTTCCTTGTATCATGACTGCTATAAGCGGTACTCTTTTTCACTGTAGGTTTGTGCAAGTTCCCGCCACCAAATGAGGTTGTGGATGATATTGCAAAGAAAAGAGAAATCTTGATAAAAAGGTATTTACTTTTATTACTTATTACTTTTTTGCTTCACTTTCTGCACTGATACTGTGGAGTAGATACACTGGTCCAGATCCACAAAAGGGTGCTGAGTTTTATCACGCTTTTACTCCCATGTATATGAATGGGAGCTGAAGCGTGCTTAAGCTTAGCACCCTTTTGTCGATCTAGGCCCAAGATGTGATCATCATTATCAGGTGAATGAACATTAATGAATGATTTAGGCACTGAAAGGGAGGTCTCTGTTCAAAATCACAGGCCAACTATAAACAATAGTGTTATAGGTGCACACCTGGACAAATGAAAACATAACTTTTAATACGGTAGATTAAATTAAAATGGGATGGTAATCATAAAATAAACAGGCGCAGTGTAATACTTGTGCAGTGAACTTTAATAAGTGTCAAAATAAGTTTAAAAACCCAGGTTAGAGCATTAGCATTAGAGCACAACAGCTTTAACTATTCCAATCACCGGGCATTCTGGATATGGACATGAAAATAGTAACATACAATATAGAATTCTATTGTAGTTGTTTGAAAAAGGCATATTGAGTTAAACCATTTGTTTATTGCTAAAGTAAATACAAAATATCACTTGTGGTGCATTGCATGTACCAGACAGGTCTGCAACAGTCTTTCCCCATTATCACTTGGCAAACAATGCTTCCATTGCAGCCAGGGATTCTGGGTAATGACATGCAAATGAGCACTCACAGTGAGTCACTGAGTTTTTACCCACTATAACTTTTTTTTAATGTCTGTTTATTGTTAAACTAATTTTCTGTGAATTACAACTAATTTTGTTGAAAATAGAATGAAGTTTGCATTAAGTTTCACTGTCAATAAGTTCTTCTTTAAATGTTTAGAACAGATATACTATTCTCTCATATAACAGTAACATTTTTGTATACAGCAGGGCCCCTGGTATACGGCGGGTTCCGTTCCAGAGGCCCGCCTATAGTGAAAATCGCCGGAAAGCGGATCCGGCGATTTTCACTTCTACGCATGCGCAAACCGGCATTTTTGCCGTTCTGCGCATGTGCAACCTAAGGTATGCGTGCGCAACCTATGGTATGCGCGCAACCTGCGGTCTGTGCATGCACGCCGGGCGCGCCCGCCCGTTCTGCGCATGCGCGATTTAGAAACAAAGATGGCGGCCCCCTTCTCGGTGCCGCCGTATCAGCGGATCGCTGAGAAGTGAAGCGCCGAGAAGCGGGGCCCTGCTGTACTCCATTTGCTACTCAACACAGAATGCCATTAATGACTACATGATCTCTTCCTTATATTAATAAATATAGATGTTCAACCCTACTGTTAAAATTCAGAAATTGATGGCTTCTGCTATTATGCCAGACTTCAGATTAACATTTATTGGCCTATAACTGTACATTCCCCTGCTCCTTTCAGGGTTAGTGAACTAGAGTGTTATATCTGATTGATCAGCTTTCATTTACTTTCATTGTAAACTTTGTGTTACCCTGGTTCTCACTTTATTGAATATGGGAGTTTGTTAGATATATTTCTTTGATCTTCTCCTTCTTGTTGATAACAGTTTTGGTACAGAATTAGACAACAGTTTACGGCTGGATTACATTGAATATCTGGATGAGCTGGCCTCTGATATGGGTGTTAAGCCCAATATATTGGGACTGTTTCTGACGGACCCCGTCCTAGCTCTGACACTCTTCTTCGGACCCTGCACACCAGCCCAATATCGTCTGTCCGGGCCTGGGAAATGGCCTCAAGCCAGGAAACAAATCATGACCACTTGGGATCGTATTGTGAAGACAACTAAGACTCGGGTTGTGAAAAGTCATGAACCCAAATCATTGTCAATAACACTTGTAGTAGGTGCTCTGTGTGTTCTGGCTCTGCTGATAGCTGCAGTTATGTACAGGTATTAACAGTATGTGGACCAAAGAGAACACATCTATCGTACTAAGCTTACATTTTAAAACATCGAGACCTGAGCGTCAAATGCATAGCAGAGTTTATATATAATGTAATGTAAACCACATTTTACTTTCATGTGATATCTTTGAGTTCACAAGATTCCAAACATCTCTCTCATCGTATACTTACTGTTAATTTGATAGTCTATATATACACATTAAAAAAATAAAAATATATACTACAGAACGTGGAATTCTTTATTAATATTTATAAAGTATTTTGAAAGAGTGATAAAATATGCATTAAATAAAATGATATATGTATGTATGTATGTCTTTATTTATATTGCACCATTAATGTACAGTGCGCTTCTCAGCAGTAATACACATGACAATCATATAAATAAAAAATAATACAGATAACACTTAATGGGGAAGAAGTACTTCAGACATAAAAGTAACATTTAGGAAGGAGTCCCTGCTCCGAAGAGCTTACAATCTAACAGTTCATCTATTCATCCCTACCCTCACTCCTGCAATCCAGTCCAAAGTCTCTGATTGCCTCCTGCCTATATCCTCATGGATGGTGCCTGCCACCTTAAACTTAATATGTCTAAAACTGAGCTCCTCATATTTCCCCCTAAATCTTGCCTAATATCATAATTTTCTATCGTAGTGAACAATCTATCCCAGAGGTGACCAACCTTTTTCTCAGGCTGGCCAATAAATGGGCAAAAGAATTCTGTCCTCTGGGTCACTTCCGTAGGGGGGAAGTAGAATTGCAGTGTTGGGGACAATGGTAGACTGTGTGGAGAGTGCAGGGTGGCCGACAGCTTTTCCGCGGTCCAGGACTAGACTTTCTACTTTCTAGACTTTCTACTTGGGCTTGCCCCATTTGTCAGTGGCCCAGTCAACCCCCCTCTCTTTATCTTACACCCGCCCTTCTCTTTCTCTCACCTCTTCTCTCTTACCCTTCTTTATTTATCTCTCACCCTCCCCACATGTATTTCTCTTCTCCCACTCATTGTCTCCCTCTCTCCTCCCCTCTGTTGCTCACTCCTCCCGTCTCTCTTCCCCCTCCTCTCAATCTCTCATTGCCATGCAATTCTTTACTAACTGCTATAGTAACAAAGGGGTTAACCCCTCCCGCCAACTGTCCAGGAGGCCTAACCACCCTCCCCTGGGCAATAAACCCCATCTCCCACCCCCCTACCTCCAAAAAAACAACACCCTCCCACAGTAATGGGCAATAGCCCTTTTAGCCAAATGTGGCTAATAGGGATATTGCTCATAGAAAAGCATTAAAAAAAAATACATTTAACAACATACTGTATACATTACAATAAAATGAGAATATACTGTAATCACACATTAACCTTTTAATCTATTGATTGCCACTGTGGCTACCTAAGCCCTCCAATGGGGCCTAGATAGCCACATTGGCAATCATTGAACACCCTAAATACATAAAGATATTACTTATCGATGCTGGGATGAAGACCATTCTTCTCATCCTCAGGGGAACCAGCAGATAATTCTAATAAAGGGCCAAGTCCCAACCATTACATTTTTTTTAAAACAAATCGTAGCCAATGGCCAATAACATAAATTAACATAAAATAAAAAATAAAAAAATATGAAAAACTCATCCCTGCCAAATGGAACAAAAAGAAAGAAATAAAAAAATATCAAGCAGAAACAATAACTCCAATCAGGAAGCAATGGATCCAGTGTTGATTTAAGAGCAGTCTCCGGTGAGTAGTTCTTCTTTATTGCTTTAAAGATATCTTCTTGATTTCTTTCTTTCTTCCTATCTCGCAAACGTTGACTCGACATCTTCCAGTCAAATGAGACGTAACAGCCCATATATAAGCCATGAAATGCTTTACTAACCCCATAGATGTCACATTTGATCAGTCACATGTGATCCCCTAATTTTTCCCTGAAAATTACATCTCAGGTAAAAATTGAGCAATCACATGGTATATCGAGCAACCTGATTGGCTGATGTACAATGTGATTCTTTCCCTTTAAAGGTAACCTCACACACAGCACCAAAAACTGGAAGGAATCATATGGTACAATGAAACAACCTGAATGATTGATGTGCTATGTGACCCCTTCCCTTTTTTAGTGCGATGTGACGTCACATTTAAAGGGTAGAAATCACATGGTACAGTACATCAAACAATCAGGTTGCTTGATGTACCATGTAATTGCTTCATTTTTGTCTGAGATGTTAATTTCAAGCAAAAATGATGGGATCACATGTGACACGTAAAATGTGACGTTATAGGCCTTCTAGAAGGCCTGTTATGTCTCATTTGACCGGAAGAAGATGACAAGTCAACATTTGGAAGAAAAGAAAGAAGAAAAGAAAAGCAAGAAGCCCACTTTAAAGCAGCAAAGAAGAACTTTCCCTTGGGCTTCCCGCTTTCTTTCTCTAACCTCTTCTTTTGGCCTTCAACAGTGGACTGAAGCCAGCACCCACAAGGATGGACACTACCTAGACCTGGTTTTCACTAAAAACTTCTCTCTCTCCGATTTCTCCATTTCCCCTTTTCCTCTCTCTGACCATCACCTCATCTCATTTTCGCTCTCTCGCTTCTCTCCATCTCCACCTCGCCCTCGTTTTTGCAGAAACCTGTGCTCTATTAACCTACCAGCTCTTGATTCCACTTTATGCTCCTCCCTCTCCTCTCTCAGTTCTGCTTCAGACCCTGACAACCTGGTCAGGGACTACAACTCTGCCTTATCTTCCTCTCTTGATCTTCATGCCCCGCTTTCTCTCTGCCGTCCTCGCCCTTCTAACCCCAGACCCTGGCTAAACTCCCACACATGAAAAGTTCAGTCCGCGCTCTGGCTCTTTAAACTTGGAGTGTTGGTCCCTCTCAGTTCTCTTGCTGCTTCTGTGTTTATGAGGTGTCTCCCCCACCTCCAAATGTGGTCTCCACCGGAACCCAGATGGTGATACCAATATCAGCAAAACAAGAAAAAACACAAAAGCGCACCAAGATGAGAGATAGATATTGTATTAGCAACAAATAATAAAATTAGTAACTTACATATAAAATTTCTTTAATAATCCCCGATCTGGTGTCTATCACAGGAGTAGGGCATCACATAGGAAGTATGAAGGGTAATCTCAGTTCTGAGAGATCAGACCCGCGCGCAGTCGACTGTTGTGGCTGGCGGTTTTACTACCCACCACCAGTACACACTCAAGTGTACCGTTCCTGCTTATTTCCGATCGTTTCTATGCTATCAAAAACGGACAGGCATCCTAAGGACACCTATTGAAGGCCCCGGTTCCTGCACATGTGTGCTACACTCTGCACCACGCTACCACACGTGGAGGACAGGAGAGTGAACAGAGACAGCCCCAGCGCGCGGGTCTGATCTCTCAGAACTGAGATTACCCTTCATACTTCCTATGTGATGCCCTACTCCTGTGATAGACACCAGATCGGGGATTATTAAAGAAATTTTATATGTAAGTTACTAATTTTATTATTTGTTGCTAATACAATATCTATCTCTCATCTTGGTGCGCTTTTGTGTTTTTTCTTGTTAAACTCCCACACATGCATGCTGCGTTCCTCCACTCGTTCCTCTGAACGCCTCTGGAGGAAATCTCATACGCTCGCAGACTTCATGCACTACAAATTTATGCTATCCTGTTTCAACTCTGCCGTCTCTCAGGCTGAACAAACCTACTTTTCATCACTAATCAACACACACAAGTCTAACCCACGCTGTCTCTTTTCTGTCTTTGACTCTCTACTCAGACCACCCTCAGCTGCCTCCTCTTCTTCCTCCATCTCACCTCAGGACTTTGCTGACTCTTTTAAGGAAAAGGTGGAATCCATACGGCAGAACATCCCATCTGTTGCCTCCTCCCATCCCACAATGCTTCCCAACTCGCCTCCTGCCTTTCTTGACTCTTTTTCCGCTATCTCGGAGAAGGATATGTCACTGCTGATCTCCTCTACTCCCTCTACCACTTGCCCTCTTGATCCCATTCCCTCCCGTCTCCTAAAACATCTTGCTCCTTCTATAATCCCTATGCTCACACAGATCTTTAACTCTTCCCTCTACTCTGGTACCTTTCCATCCTCCTTCAAGCATGCAACCGTTATACCATTACTCAAAAACAGCAAGCTTGACCCTACCTGTCCTTCTAACTATCGACCTGTCTCCCTCCTGCCTTTTGCCTCCAAACTCCTTGAACGTCTTGTATTCTCTCAATTGCTACACTTTCTCAACACCTATTCTCTCCTAGACCCTCTACATTCTGGCTTCCGCAATGCTCACTCTACAGAAACAGCCCTCACTAAAATAACTGACGACCTCCATGCTGCCAAAGACTGAGGTCATTAAACTCTGCTCATATTACTCGACCTCTCTGCAGCATTCGACACCGTGGACCACCCTCTTCTCCTTCACATTCTCCATACTCTTGGTATTCGGAATAAAGCTTTATCCTGGATCTCCTCTTACCTCTCCCATCGTACTTTCAGTGTCTCTTTTGCCAACACCTCCTCCTCTATTGATCTCTCTATGGGGGTACCCCAGGGCTCTGTCCTGGGACCCCTTCTCTTTTCTCTTTACACACTCTCTCTAGGTGACCTAATCACATCTTTTGGGTTTAAATATCACCTCTATGCTGACGACACACAAATTTACCTTTCAACCCCTGACCTTACACCTGCTATACAGGCCAAAGTTTCTGAATGCCTCTCTGGAATATAATCCTGGATGGCCATCCGCCGACTGAAACTTAACATGGCAAAAACAGAGCTCCTTATACAGTACTTCCTCCCAAACCTGGCCCTACTACCTCCTTCCACATTGCTATTGGAAATACGATCATTCACCCAGTAGCCCAAGCACGCTGCCTAGGGGTTACACTTGATTCCTCTCTCTCATTCTCCTCTCATATTCAAAACGTTTCTAAAACTTGTCGCTTTTTCCTCCGCAATATCACAAAGATACGCCCTTTCCTCTGTTACTCAACTGCTAAAACTCTGACTTAGGCCCTCATTCTCTCACGTCTCGATTACTGCAACCTCCTGCTGTCCGGCCTTCCTGCCTCTCACCTGTCTCCCCTACAATCTATCCTAAACGCTGCGGCCAGAATCACTCTACTCTTTCCTAAATCTGTCTCCGCATCTCCCCTCCTGAAATCCCTCTCCTGGCTTCCGATTAAATCCCGTATCTCACACTCAATTCTCCTGCTCACTTTTAAAGCTTTACATTCTTCTGCCCCTCCTTACATCTCAGCCCTAATTTCTCGCTATGCCCCATCCTGACTCTTGCGTTCTTCTCAAGGATGTCTTC
Organism: Ascaphus truei; assembly: GCF_040206685.1. NCBI lineage: Eukaryota > Metazoa > Chordata > Amphibia > Anura > Ascaphidae > Ascaphus > Ascaphus truei. Next base: position 40,651,147 of record NC_134492.1, on the reverse strand, counting down.
TTTCTACCCCCTTTGTATCTAAAGCTCTCTCCCGCCTTAAACCTTTTTCACTTTCTACCCCACACCTCTGGAATGCCCTTCTCCTCAATACCCGACTAGCCCCCTCACTATCCACCTTTAAGACTCACCTTAAGACACATCTGCTTAAAGAAGCATATGAATAGCACTGGATAATCATGGACACATGATACATAAAGCTTGGCCCCCTGCTGACGCACTTACTAGAATTCCCTCCTACTGTCTCTGTACGTTCTCCCTACCTACTGCACCGACACACTTTATCCGAGCAAATACCCGGTATGTACCTGGCAGATACCTGGAATGCGCCGCTCCTCACCTCTGACAAGCCCCGTTGCATTTGCCTTCCCAGCCTGGGTTCATGCCTGGCTGATGGGCGGCTGATCTGTTAAATGATAATGATTAGGATTTAATAGGCTGCAATGCTTCGCGTGTCTACCAGATGGCATAAATTCATGAATTGTAATGCAGTATATATATATGTAGTGTGCAGTATTGCAGCCAACGGGAATAAAATGCTTCAATCCCTGCCGGAAAATAACTCAATGCACTCGGGCAGAAAACAGTCACAAACCTCAATACACCCGGGTATACCCGAATTCGTGGGACTAGCCGAGCTCGAATAAAGTGTGTCGCCAGTGTACCAATTAGATTGTAAGCTCCTTGGAGCAGGGACTCCTTCCTTAATGTTACTTTTACAGTATGTCTGAAGCACTTATTCCCATGATCTGTTATTTATATTATTTGTTATTTATATGATATGTATTACTACTGTGAAGCGCTATGTACATTTATGGCGCTATATAAATAAAGTCATACAATACATACAATACAATACAACTACTCAGTGTAGTGTCTACTGACTGTCTTTAATCAATGGAGGATCCATTGCTTCTGGATTGGATTTATTGATCCTGCTTGATATTTTTTCTGTTTATTTTTGTGCCATCGGGCAAGAGTGATTTTTTTTCATGTTTTTTTGTATTTTAAATTTTTAATGGAGGATTGTTTCTTTTTTTCTTTTTGGGCATCAGCCCTTTATTGGAACTATCTGCTGAGGATGAGGAGGATAGCCTAGTCATTGTATTAGCCAAATGGTGTATTCAGTGACACAATGGGAGAATAGGGAGCAATGCACCCTCTTGCTGGAAGAGTACACATTCCAAGGCTGTAGTATTGTTCTCCCCAGAAGCACAGTGTCATAGCCCCATCGGCATGGTTCCTATCGGTCAGTTCTAATTTCCGACGCTCCAAGGCCCTTTCTCCGAGATGGGCTGCCCTCATCGCTTGTGTTTGGCTCATCGGTTAAAGGGACACAGCTGATTGGTTGGCACCCGGTCCTCCATGATTCTGAATGGAGGCTGGGAAACTATACAAGTCGAAGACAATCTGAGCTCCACAGTTGTTTCAGGCTAGTCTAGGTGACTAGAATCTATTCTACACCAGGAATGTACAGACCTTGGAGTGGTCCCCTTTGCTACTGTTGTGGGATAGTGTCCTGGTTTGTCACTTATAACCTACTGTTAGCTTCAGCTAAATAAACTTAAGTTTATTAACCTGTTTTCTGCATGGTACTTGTTATCCCAAGTTAGTCTGGTCAACCCCAGTGACAACAACAATGATTTGTTACTGAAAAGTTATCATGCTGTGATATCAAACAATAGTATTGTCACGGTAGCTTATGACAAGATATAATGAACACCAAATATCTGGGTTGAACTGAACGAGGCTTAGATATAATAAAATATAATTTATTCCTTAAAAAAGGTGAACACAGCAATATAGTACAATTAACAGACAAGAAGGTAATACTTACTTAGGGTTGGGGGATAGTGAAGTATCAGCTAGCAATTCTCCAGCAATCCGGTGACATTCAAGATGGTATCAGAAGAAGAACTAAAAACTGTAGGGTTGACACAGTTTATATACCTGTGTAACCCTATTCTTAACATTGAATACAGACTATTGGTGAACAATTATCTGTATCCAATCCCTAACGTGGAGACACAGATTAACCCATGCCCTCCAGCTAGTTAGCCCATGTGTACTGGGACTCTGAGTGTCTTATTTCTGTAGCCCCATAATTAAATCAGGGGCGACTATCGGTCTACAAAATGAAGTAGCTGGCAGGAGCTTCATTGTTTGTAGGTGTAGACATAACACTTACAAACCACTCCAGTTTGATGTTCCTCCGCCCTCAGGTAACAATTAGAGTGGCAGAGTCGTTTGACCAATACTTGGTTCCTAGACTTTGGGTATACAATCAGGGCAGTTAACTTTTTGATCACAGTGCTTAGGCTCAATCAGCCGGCTGCTCTTCATGACCTATTAGCCTAGCAGATGGCGTCTGCATTTTCAGAACAGATCCAAAATACCATACATATACACTTTAATATCTACACATATTAATAAGTTCCATTCTGGTGGGCTCAGAGGGTCGAACTTTGCCAGTTTTTAATGCCTACAGTGACTCCACATATTGGCCAAATATCAACTCTCTGCGACCTCCAGAACTGGAGATACAGAAATGCACTTTAAAACATTAAAATACAGGCTTATAATGAAACATGGGAACAGGAGAACATACATTTTCATGACATGACAGGGTGTAAACCACATTCCTGGACCGCAGTCCAGTTAACCCCTTGCCTCCCTGGTGAGGTCTGGGGGTGGCCATATGGGGTGCAACCCCATTAATACTGGGCCAACCCCCTTTCCCTCTACACCTCCCCTTCTTAATGGGTGACCTGTGGCTCACTGGCCCTAACGGGGAGTGGGGCACTGCTGGCACCATTAATTAACTCAGTCTCAGAGTGATAGTCCTGACGTGAAAGTCCATCAGCATTGCTGTTTTCACTACCCTTTTTGTGCTGAATGGTAAATTCAAACTCTTGCAAGGCCAAGCTCCACCTTAGCAACTTGGCATTCTCCCCTCATGCCCTCTGCAGCCAACTCAGGGGGTTGTGGTCTGTGAGGACTGTGAAAGCCCTTCCATACACATAGGGCTGGAGTTTTTTGAGTGCCCACACAATGGCCAAGCACTCTTTCTCAATGGTGGCATAGGCCACCTCTCTGGGAAGTAGTTTTTGGCTGGGGTACACCACAGGGTGCTCTCTACCATCGTCCCCCACTTGGCTCAACACAGCCCCAATGCCATAGTCCGAGGCATCAGTCTGTATAAGGAAATGTTTGGTATAGTCTGGGGCAGCCAGTATGGGGGCCCCAGCAAGCGCAGTTTTCAGTGTCTGGAAAGCAGTTTCACAGGCAGGAGTCCAGGTGATAAGCACAGGCAGTTGCTTCTTAGTCAAATCAGTCAGGGGTTTGGCCACGGCGCTGTACTGTGGGACAAACTTCCTATAGTACCCTGCGGTGCCCAAAAATGCCATGACCTGTTTCTTGGTTTTTGGAACAGGCACTGAACTATGGCTTCTAACTTGGCTGGCTCTGGTTTGAGGTGCCCTCCACCCACCCTGTGCCCTAAGTACAGGACCTCTGCCATCCCTACCATACACTTAGTGGGTTTCAAGGTAAGCCCAGCCTCCCTGATCCTATCCAGCACTGCAGCTACATGTCCTAAATGGGAGTCCCAGGAATTACTAAAGACAGCAATGTCATTTAAGTAAGCCCTGGCATAGCTCTGCATCCCTTCCAGTAACCTATTGACCAGGCGTTGGAAGGTAGCCGGGGCATTCTTCATCCCAAATGGCATCACCAAAACTCATAGAGGCCACTTGGAGTGATGAATGCTGACTTCTCCCTAGCCTCCAGGGTCAGTGGGATTTGCCAATAGCCTTTGCTCAAATCCTTAGTGGTCAGATACCTTGCCCCCGCGAGTTCATCCAGTAACTCATCCATGCAGGGCATGGGGTAGGCATCTGACACCGTCCCAGCGTTGAGCAAGCGGTAGTCCACACAAAACCGGGTGGTCTTGTCCTTCTTAGGGACTAGAACTACCGGGCTTGCCCAAGGACTCTGGGACGGAGTAATTACCCCTAGGGTCAGCATCTCCTCTGTCTCCCTTTCCATACTGGTCTTGACCTCTGCTGACACTCTATAAGCGTGCTTATGCAGAGGCTGCAGATCCCCTGTGTGCACTGGGTGTTTTGTGAGATGTGTGGTCCCTGGCATGTCAGTGAAGAGGGCCCTAAACTTAGCTAGCATGTCCCTGGCTTCTCCCTTTTGCCTAGCACTCAACTGTGCCCCTATCTCTACCTGCTCCACAGTGTTTCCCTGCCTTGCCTCGCCTAGGAGATCAGGCATGAGCATTGCTCGCCGGATCCTCCAGCAGTGGGCTACAAATGGCCATTACTGCTCCCATACTCGGTGCTCTGTATTCTTTCAGCATGTTAACATGATATGTCTTGTGCCTCTCAGGCTCTACCTGTACAACGTAGTTGTACTCATTCACCTTTCGGATGACCGGGTACGTTCCCGACCAGGCAGCCATCAACTTGTTCTCCCGAGTGGGTTTGAGAACAAGCACCTGCTGTCCTGGGATGAATTTTCTACTACGGACATGCCGGTCATAACATTGCTTTTGCTTGTTCTGCGCGGACCTGAGGTGGTCCTGGGCCACCCCCATGAGCATCTCTAACCGCTCTCGGAGATCTACTACATACTGGATCACTGAAGCATCAGTAGCAGTAGCCTCCCCTTCCCATCCCTCATGGAATAGGTCCAGAGGTCCACTTACCCTGCCGCCATATAGTAGCTCAAAGGGGGAGAAGCCTGTAGATTCCTGCAGTACCTCTCGGTAGGCAAACAGCAAGTGCTGTAAATGAATCTCCCAGTCTTTCCCTCCGCCTCTATAAAGGTCCGAAGCATCTGCTTCAGGGTACCGTTAAACCTCTCACATAATAATAATAATAATAATAATTTGTCTAAGGATGGTAAGGGGTAGTGCGCCGGTGCTGTACACCGCATGCATCCCAGAGACAATGTAACAGTTCACTCATGATCTGTGACCCCTGATCGGTTAGGATCTCACTAGGGAAACCTACCCTAGAAAAAATGTTCAGCAAAGCTGCTGCCACTGTCTTAGCATCTATGGTACCAAGCGCTACCGCCTCAGGGTACCGGGTGACAAAATCCACCACCGTGAGGATGTAGCGCTTCCTTGACCTGCTAGGAATCATAAGGGGTCCTACAAGGTCCATCGCTACTTTCTGGAAGGGTTCCTCTATTATCGGTAGGGGTTTCAGTGGCGCCTTCACACGGTCGCCCGCCTTACCCACTCGCTGGCAGGCATCACAAGAGCGGCAGAAATTGCCCACATCTCGAGATGCCCCCGGCCAGTAGTAACGCTGTAATAACCGGGCTCACGTTCTGTTGACCATCTGATGTCCCGCTAACGGAATAGAGTGAGCTACTCGTAACAATTGCTGTCAGTACCCCTGGGGCACTACTAGCTGTCGCTTACCGGTCAATCCCTCCTCTATCCCTGGGTTCCCTTCTTCTCTATACAGGAGTTCCTTATACCATAGGCAGTGCTCAGTGCCTTCCCCTGCCTGAGATTCGGACGCCCGAAGTCTCATGCCGGCCAGGGTAGGGTCTGTCTTCACTGCCTCCCTAAACTGGGCTCCTAATTCTGGCCACCCCCCAGTCATGTAATTGTCTGGAGAATGGGGAAGGGTGAGGGGAAACAGTAAGTCAGTCTGTGGTTGCAACTGATCCTGGCTTACCTCCCCGGGCTCCTCTGCGCCCTCCGCTAACGTTGGTCCCAAAGGCTGGGGGACTGGCGCCGCCGCCATTGATGTCTGTCTGGCTCCGGGTAACCGCCGCCACTGCAGCGGGCTTGGGCACTCTGTCATAGGTGCAGGTCATTGGTCCCAGGTCGTTGCCAAGAAGAACATCGGCATCCAAACCGGGTAAAACCCCCACCTCCCGCACACTCTGGCCCTCCCCCCAATCCAAAAAGATTCTGGCCACTTGCAGGAAATGTGGCTCTCCGTCGGCCACAGTGATCTGTATCCCAGGGCCTGGGATCAATTCCTCTGGCCGGACCATATCAGGTCGGACCAGGGTCACTGCAGCTCCTGAATCCAGCAAGCCGACTGCTTGCCGGTCACCGACTGTGACCGGAGTGAGATGTCTGCTCCGGCCGTCCGTCTGCTACAGGTCCGCGCTGAGATGTCCTCCGCTCCTGGCTGTAGGCAACGATGAAACCGGGATAGGCGTTGCATGGGACGTCTCGCTGGGAGTTGGTTCCATGACCGGTCCGGAGTCTTTGGTGAACACAGCAATATAGTACAATTAACAGACAAGAAGATAACACTTACTTAGGGTTGGGGAATGGAGAAGTATCCAATAGCAATTCTCCATCAATCCAGTGACATTCCAGGTGGAATCAGAAGCACAACTCCAGCAATCCAGTGACATTCAAGATGGTATCAGAAGCACAACTGCAGCACAACTAAAAACTGTAGGGTTGACAAAGTTTAGATATCTGTGCAACCCTATTCTTAACATTGAACACCGCCTATTGGTGAACAATTATCTGTATCCACTCTCTAATGTGGAGACACAGACTAACAGACTAACCCATGCCCGCAGGTAACAATTAGACTGGCAGAGTTTGTTGATTGACTAATACTTAATCCCTAGACATTGGGTAACAATCAAGGCAGTTACTTTTTGATCACCGTGCTTAGGCTACTCAGCCATCTGCCCTTCATGACTTATTAGCCTAGCAAATGGCGTCTGCATTTTCAGAACAGATCCAAAATAAAATACATATACACTTTAATATCTACACATATTAATAAGTTCCATTCTGGTGGGCTCAGTGGGTTGACCTTTGCCAGTTTTTAATGCCTAGAGTGACTCCACATATTGGCCAAATATGAACTCTCTGCGACCTCCAGAATTGGAGATACAGAAATGCACTTTAAAACATTAAAATACATGCTTATAATGAAACATGGGAACAGGGGAACATACATTTTCAAGGTATAATAAGGTGCAAAACTCATCCCTGGACCGCAGTCCAGCTAACCCCTTGTCTCTCTGGTGAGGTCAGGGGATGGCCATATGGGGTGCAACCCCTTTAATACCGGGCCACCCCCTTTCTCCCTCTACATCCCAGTACACATGGGCTAACTAGCTGGAGGGCATGGGTTAATCTGTGTCTCCACTTTAGGGATTGGATACAGATAATTGTTCACCAATAGTCTGTATTCAATGTTAAGAATAGGGTTACACAGGTATATAAACTGTGTCAACCCTACAGTTTTTAGTTCTTCTTCTGATACCATCTTGAATGTCACCGGATTGCTGGAGAATTGCTAGCTGATACTTCACTATCCCCCAACCCTAAGTAAGTATTACCTTCTTGTCTGTTAATTGTACTATATTGCTGTGTTCACCTTTTTTAAGGAATAAATTATATTTTATTATATCTAAGCCTCCTTCAGTTCAACCCAGATATTTGGTGTTCATTATATCTTTTCATAAGCTACCGTGACATGGGACTCTGAGTGTCTTATTTCTGTAGCCCCATAATTAAATCAGGGGCGACGATCGGTCTGCAAAATGAAGTAGCTGGCAGGAGCTTCATTGTTTGTAGGTGTAGACATAACACTTACAAACCACTCCAGTTTGATGTTCCTCCGCCCTCAAATAACAATTAGAGTGGCAGAGTCGTTTGACCATTACTTGGTTCCTAGACTTTGGGTAAACAATCAGGGCAGTTAACTTTTTGATCACAGTGCTTAGGCTCAATCAGCCGGCTGCCCTTCATGACCTATTAGCCTAGCAGATGGCGTCTGCATTTTCAGAACAGATCCAAAATACCATACATATACACTTTAATATCTACACATATTAATAAGTTCCATTCTGGTGGGCTCAGAGGGTCGAACTTTGCCAGTTTTTAATGCCTACAGTGACTCCACATATTGGCCAAATATCAACTCTCTGCAACCTCCAGAACTGGAGATACAGAAATGCACTTTAAAACATTAAAATACAGGCTTATAATGAAACATGGGAACAGGGGAACATACATTTTCATGACATGACAAGGTGTAAACCACATTCCTGGACCGCAGTCCAGTTAACCCCTTGCCTCCCTGGTGAGGTCTGTGGGTGGCCAATGGGGTGCAACCCCTTTAATATCAGCCAACCCCCTCTCCCTCTACAAGTATGCCCCATATTTAGTAAGCATTGCTGTTCTCTTACACACCATTCAACCCATACAACTAAATGAGCCATAAGGTGTCCTATAGTGCTGGGAGGTGTATTATAGAATAGCACAAACTTTTAAACATGATCTTCAATTTCTTGAAACATGAGCTTCAATCCTTTGCTTCAATTTCTAGTAGTTTGGATTTATAGTTTTAGTTAACTACTGTATTAACTGCTTTAAGGGGTGTTTATATCAACTAGTCGCTGAACATAACCAATAATTGCCATTAAACCCTTTGTTATTTTATTAGCATGATAACTCATCCCTCCACAATGCTCAATAAAGTCCTGTTGGTAAAAGTAGGAGAAACTTGTTTTGCCTCTTTCCATATATACAATGAAACACAAGCTCACACTGATACATACATACACTGGAACACAAGCTCACAATTATACATACATACAGTACAATGGAACACAAGCTCATACTGATACATACACTGGAACCCAAGCTATCCTGGACCAGTCAGTCAGGGGGCCCAATTGGTGACACTACAGTTTATGGTTGGCACCTCCACTTTGCTGGCTGCGAGCAGTTTAAGCCTCTGGCGGGCCCATTGGGGAGGATAGAATGGGCACTCCCTTTAGCTAGCTGCCATCCATCTGCCCCCCCCCCTTCCTTGGGCCCTACTGCATGTCTCTGGCAGATCTAAAGGGCCCTCTCCTTTGCAGTTCACCACCCACCTGGCCCCCACTTCCTTGAGACCTCCTTCTGTGGGCATTCGGAGGGCAAGCAGGGCCATCCCATTCACCAGCTATTGTTCTTCCAGCATGGACCCTTCTTTCCCTCCAGTAGGCCCACTGAGGGATCCAGGTTACATGTTCACTATGCTTCTTGACCACCAGGCACATTACTTTCTTATACCACTTGCAGGCCCATTACCCCCTTACACCCCCCAGGCCCATTGCCCCCATATACTCCCAATCCCATAACCTCCTTACTGTATATTCCTCCCAGGTCCATTACCTCAATGCAGGGCCACAGACAGGAGGGGGGTGGGGCAGAAGGGACAAGTGTCCTGGGCCCGGTGACTGCAGGGGGGCCCGGCAGTCGGTGCTGTAAATTGGCCCTGAACTCTGACCATCCCAAGCTGCTGGTCATTGTCGGACCCCAGCTCTCCATCAGCTATAGGCCTCTCAATGTGTCCCATGTGAGCTTCCAACCTCTGGCTGCGTGTGATGGCCCCTCTGACGACCCCTTGCTGACTTTGGAAGCTCAGCCTGGGACATGTTGTGAGAAGGCCGGCAGCTGATGGAAAGCTGGGCCCGGCCATGACCAGCAGCCAGGCCTGGCCTGACCAGAGGTTGGCCCCAACTTGTAGCGCCGGCTACCGGACCCCCGCAGCCACCAGGCCCGGCCATCCCAAGGTAAGCCTACTTTTTTTTTTATATGTATTGGGGGGAGTGGGCGTCTTTTTATATGTATTGGGGGAGTGGGGGTCTTTTTAATATGTATTGGGGGGTCTTTTTGATATGTAATCGGGGGGTTGGGGTCATTTAATATGTATTGGAGGGGAGTGGGGTCTTTTTAATATGGAATGGGAGGGTTTGGTATATATTTTGTGGTGGGGTATGAGAGTGGGATAATTGATGGCAGGTGGGGCGAGTGAGAGGAGAGGGGGTGAGGGAGTGAGTGAGGAAAAGAAAGAGTAAGAGTGAGGTGCAGGGCAGAGAAATACATGCGAGGCGGGATGGGGTGAGTGAGGAAGAGGAAGTGAGACAGAGGGAGAGAAAGACATGGAAATAGGGGAAGAAATAGAGGGGGCTTGTGAGGTGGGAAATGGGGGGGCTCACAATATCGCCGACACGGGGCGGCGGATGTAACTCTGGTCCTGGGTTTCAGGAAATCTGTCAGCGGCCCTGCCTCCATGTACCCCCTCTCACCTACACACTCCCCCCCCCTCCCCAATGTGGTCATACCGGCTTTTTCCTCCCCTCCAGGCCCAGACCTTCTAGACCCCTCCAGCCCCCCTCGCAAGGCACAGAGGGGGAGCTGCTTCTTATATTTGTCTTGGGCCCAATGATTTCTGTTGATTGCCATAACTGTAACACAAGCTCATACTGACATCCAGTATACTAGGGTTGCCAGGTGTCTAGTATTTAACTGGCCTGTGTTGTATTTGGAGACACTGTCCAGTAAAATATTTGAGGTTATACTGGACATGTATGTGTCCAGTATTACCTCTCTGGACTAGTGACCAGACCGACTTGGGTGCTGCGGGATTGCAGACAGTCATGAGGAGGTGTCAGGAACCTGGGGGAGGGTCCAAGGACAGGAGGAAACAGCATGCAGCAGAGAGCAGATAGAGAGGTGTGTGTGTGCACGTGCACATGTGTCTCGAGAGCGCATGTGTGTGTCTCAAGCATTTGTGTGTGTCTCGAGCACATTGCACCTTTCAACATTGTGTCCAGTATTTTTGGAGAAGCCACCTGGCAACCCTAATAATATGTGTAGCTACCCTGGGCTACTAATTCCCTGCCTAACATGTAAATCCTGGTTCCAGCGCAGGCAGTCTTAGGGTTAAATCTACACCCTGCTGCAGTAAGTAGCTCCCTGGAGTGACAGGGGGGATGGCCTAAGGCCTATGTACCGCGAATACGGGACTGAGACCTGGGTCCCTTGTCCTGGTAACAAAAAGGAGCTGCAGCCAAGTTTAGTTGTGATACCCTCTCCCCTCCTGGGAGGGGGTTGTGTTTCTTCCCTCTCCCTCCTAAGGGAGTGGGACTGTTGTTGTTCTACCCTCTCCCCTCCTGGGAGTGGGTTGTGAGTTCTATACCCTCCTTCAGAGCAGTGGGAGCAGCTACCCCATGCTCCACCAGGGAGTGTGGGAGATTGGGATAGACCATTGGGGCCTCAAGCCCTAGGGGTTGAGTCCAGGAACAAGAAAAGAGAGATCTTGTGGTGTTAGAAATGCTGTAATGGATTGTGTACTTCTGTACAAGAATAAAGAACCAGTTATCTGTTTTTATACCCCTGCCTGAGGCTGCAGTCTGTCAGGGGGAGGGAAAGAGATGTTTTCTACAGGGGACTGCACCTATCTGCGATAGGCCCTGTGGGAATGGAGGCGCTGTACCATAGGAGAAGAGAGCTGTGGATCACCAACAGCCTGTCCTGTTGATTCCCCAACTAACATCGGCGGAAGTTCAGGGCCTTCTGTATACCTGCAGGTGAGCACCACAACATCGTGTATCAGTGAGATCTCCCGTCGGGTACGGGAACACCAGTTACATATGTATACGGTAGATACACTGGCACACAGAGGACATACAAACACTTGCATGTGCATACAAAAATAGACGCAAGCAGCTAGGGAGGCATACTGGCTCCAGCATCTTTATTGACATGCTAACTCATACACTGATATATAACGGCAGGAGCTATAATGTATTATGCCTGTTAACCAAATGTCCACCACATTCGTTGGATTTGACTAATTTATTGTACTCTGTATTCAGTACTCACAAGTCAAAGTTTCAATTACATACACATTGTTTAGCTAACAAAATTAGTTTCCGTATTTGAAACCACATAACAAGACCTTAAGTTTACACTTTGCTTTGGGTACATGCAGCAATGTGAAATTATTTGATGGCCACATAACTCATCGAATGGGCTTCCGTTATAAAGCTAAGGCATGAAAGTTATTTAATATCAACCTGAGGCGAAGCAACTTTGACACTATTGCTGCCACAAATTAGCTCTTTACCAAAAAAGCAGCAATCAAAGCTACAAAGCAAAGAACCCCGAGCAAAAGTGATGACAAAGATAAATATGACTCTTGCTTTATCACTCTTAACCTAATGGGCTTATCAATACGATCCCATTGGTTCAAGATGGCTTCCCTGGCTCCAGCCCACTTTCCAGGCCCAGTTAGACGGTATTGGTAAGGATTGCAGGGCCCAAAGAACATTTTCATGGCCAGAACAGGATCTGAAAGAAATAGTCTGAATATGTTCGGCTTGACTCCTATCAACGAGGCCAAATCGTCCATGTATGTAATGTAATCTGTACGCCGGGCATTCTCCTTAGATGTTGCAAACCTTAAGAAGCAAAACATTTTATAATTAGATTAATGGAAGGATTCATATATTTCTAATTAGGCGGGTGGTTTTTTGTATCTATACTTTCCAAACTTTTCTTTAGTTATTTGCCCCCCACCCCCCATCCCATTGTGAGTTGCATTAAATTGCACTAAATAATGGTAAATGCACTTTACACATGTGTGTGAGATCTGCCTCTTTTATGACCCACAACCCATCATACCATTTTTCTCTCTGCTTCACTTCTCTGGCCAGATCATCCTGTATTTCTTTGGTATTTGGCAGTTTGTGTAATCCTGGGGGGAAAAATATACAATTTAGTTACATTCGTTTTTTTATTCTGAAAATCTGTATCGTACTTCTCTGATAGTCCTGTACTTCAACTCTAGCACATTGTAGTCCAAGTTCTGCCCTCAAAGAAAACTAACAAGCCTCATTTTCTGGACAACATAAACAGGATGTCAGCAAGTTCCCTTAGTGATAATTAAAGTAGATTTATTTACTAATTATATGTTAAATAAAGTAATCTTAAATAGCTGACCTGTTGGACCTGCTTGATCTACGATGTTTCCCATGTTAATTCAGTGCCCACAAAGAATAATAATAATAATAATAGCAACTTTATTTATAGAGCACTTTTCTGCCAATGGGACTCAAAGCACTTCACAGTTACAAATAGGAAGATAGAAGAAAATATTTAAGGTTATAAAAGAGACCAAATAGAAGGTTAAGTGTAAAAAGCTTATAAATCAAGTTTCTTACATTTTATGTAAAATATTAGAGCCAGGCTAACTTTTGACATGAAGAATTTGATTCATCCCATTGTAATATGTCTATCATGTAACCAAATGAAGCAAGGCACCTTGATGCATAAATGACTCTGTTTGCATTAGTTTTCCTCCAAAACTGCAGTGATATATCTTTTAAACTATTTTGTGTTTGTAAAACCCCTCAGTTTTTCAGGTGGCTATCTGTAGTTACAGATAACCTTGTGATGCACCCTGTCTCTATTACTAATGGAAGGACAACGCGCAGAAATATGTATAGCCATGGCTGGTCCTGGCTATCTTTCTGCCTCCCTGTCACGTAAGCCCCAGTAGCTACAGGCAGTGACAGGCTATCCTGTCAGTTTACCCCTCCTCATGCTGCCTCTCTGAGTAACGAGGGTGGAAGTGAACTGGAGTCTGTGAACAGCCAATCATGGTGCAGACCCTGTGCCCTCCCCCTCTGTGTTTTAGGGAGGTAGTGTCCAAATTATAATCAGTCAAGCTCAGCCCCTCCTGGGGTTGAGACTTTCAGTTCAAGTTCCTCCCGGCTGGGTGTGAGACTGTAAGGAATCCGCTCCGCGGTTTACTGGTTGCCTTACCTTGCAGACCGGTGCAGTTCTGGAACAGCTCTCCTGATGTTTGCTGCAGCCTGGATTCACTCACTAAAGCAATACACACTCCCTTTGGTATCTACTGCAGCTGTGCAGCCTATCACTGCAACCTAGACTGGCATTCACTCATTGGAGCAGTACCTTCACACCCCCGCCGGGGATTGGCCCGCTGGCCTTTAAGTATTGCTTTCCCACAATGCTCCTTGCCGAGCATAGTCCTAACTGGATGCCACTACTGTTTTGCCACAAGCCCTCGCTTGATCTCCTATGCTGATACCAGGTTCCGCCCTGCGTCCTTCAGCTTCCTTCAAGCCGCTTGTTCTCCTATGCTGATACCAGGTTCCGCCCTGCGTCCTTCAGCTTCCTACAAGCCGCTTGTTCTCCTATGCTGATACCAGGTTCCGCCCTGCGTCCTTCAGCTCCCTTCAAGCCCGCTTGTTCTCCTATGCTGATACGGAGGTTCCGTCCTGCGTCCTTCAGCTTCCTGTTCTCCTGTGCTGAAGCAGAGGTTTCGTCCCTGCGTCCTTCAGCCTCCTGGATTTCTGCACTGAAGCGGAGGTTTACCTGTGTATCTACAGCTTCCTGGTTCCTGGGGCCTACTCTTTCCCTAATCTAGAGAGGTCGTGTCCTGGTTCCTGCACTGTTACAGAGGATTCCCCAGCCCGCTCAGGACTCTTGCGCTGTAGCACTGGTGCACCCGTGCAGCAAAGCGGTGTGCTACTCTGGTCTGCCTACCATCTCCTGTGACCAGTACCATGGGCCATGGTCGTCGCTCGCGCAGAGGCCAACCCCGCGCTCCTAAGCTGAAGCGGGGCTCTCCTGACTACCTGTTGCCGAACTCTTGTCTGAACAATGTTTATCCTGACGTCTCCTTTCCTGACCCTGGCTTGTACAACGACGATGCTGACTTCTCCAATCCTGATCCTGCTACATATGACTACGAACTGCGCAATCCGGATCAGCCTGCGCGGTCTCAGGTCGGTGCTTTTACAACCCTACCTCAGCCACGCGGTCCGACCCTGGTTTGTGGTGAGCAGAATCCTGACAGTATGCTCGGCCTCACAAACTCGGACCCCGCTGAGGTAAGGGTTGGTACATTTTTTTCTGAAATCCTGTCCCGACCTATGGACCAGTTCCAGTATCAAGACTGGTATCTGTGCGATATCCTACCCCTAATGGAGGATCCATGTATGTTTGATGGTTTAACTCTTTTGCAAAAGAAATGCCGTAATGATCTCATTAGTAAGGCTTCCTGCCTCAGAGACTTAAAACAGTATTTTGCCACTTGTGTCCTCTCCCCTGATTCCCCTTCTCCCTGGGATAAGGTGAATTCTGTGAAACGGGCCAACGCCTGTAGGACTCTCAATGCCCTGGCTTTGTCATTGGACATTCACGTAGTACTCCCGGACCCTTTCGTCATGGTGGCTCTCGCTCAGGGTACGCTGCATTTACTTTCCTCGGTATTGGACATTCGCCTGTTAAAACAGGATCGCCTCCTGGCCGCCTACGCCGCCATTTGGCAGTTCCCCTCTGCTGCCAGTCCTGTCGCTAAACCGGGGGACGTATCTCCCTCTCCGGGAGATGATCAAACGGACCCATTAGCAATTTCTCCTAACGTTGTAACTGCCACGGTTCCTAGCCCTGATTGTATGCCCGGGTTCCTTGACTCCAATGATACGTCTACATTAACCCCTGCCAATCAGGTCTGTGAAGCTCCCCTGGAGTATACATGTGTTTCGCTAACCAACACTAAGGTTCGAATATCAGAGAATAAGTCCCTTAGTTCTCCTATTTCTAGCTCTGAATCCCTCTCTCTAGGTCTTGAGGGTTTTCCAGCTTTAACCTCTGCTAGACAGTCCTGTGTGCTTTCCCCGTCAGAGAAAGAATCCCTAAGTTCTGTTCCCAGGGTCATTTCTGTATTAACCCCTGAGGGGCAGCTCTCTGAGTTTCCTTTGATAATTCCCTGTTCTCTGCCAGCCACGGTCACGCCCCTAGCTCCAGAGGAGAGATCCCTTGTCTCTCCTAATACAGAGAAAAAATTTCCTGTGTTTTACTCTCAGGCACTGTCTGTATTAACCCCTGTAAATTCTTGCTGCCTCCAAGTTAATGCCTTCGTTTTAGCCTCAGAGAATGAATCCACGAGTCAGACAGCAGAGGTTGCATTGAGGGATTCCCATAACCGTACGGAGTCCTTAGATATTCTTTGCTATAAATCCCCTGCTTCAGCTCAAGTTTCCGCAGTTTCGCCTCCGGAGACTTCGGCTAAAGTTCTGGTTCCTGTTAAATGTATTCAGGAGTCAGGTTTTTCCCTAAGCTTGGTCGCAGAGTTCCTTCTCCCGGGTATTTCACTGAACCAGCCTGTCACCCAGAGAGCGGTGATCCCTGCTTCAGCGTATAGTCCCCACATTATGGAATCTGCAGTATTTTCTGGTTTCCCAGACATTCCTTACCAAATACCTACTTCAGAGACCAGTACAGTTAGGATTAACCCCTGTGTACTGTCTGAGTTCTCCTCCTCTTTAAGCTTAGGGTTAAAAGCATACAGTTCCTCCTGGGGTTCATATTGTGTTCCCAGGAATGTTTGCTGACGCACGGTTTTCTCCCAAAAAGTGACGCTTTTTCATATAGATTAGTAAAAAGCCTGCCCACTGTTTCCCTTTTCGCTGAATTGTGTCTTACTGGTTTTGAGACTCTGAGAGGTAGTGATTCTCCTTCAGATTCTGAATCTCTTCCTACGATGGTTGTTCTGGCTGAGGGTTCCCCTGTGTTCTCTCTCCAGGTTAATCCTCCAGAGATCAGCATATCTGGGGTCACTCCCTTTGTACTGTCTGAGACCATCATGCTTATATTACAAGTCCTGGGGTTTAAATCTGAGCTATTTAGCTGTCCTGCCTTTGCTGAAACTCAGTCCCTCAGTACTGTGTCTAAATTTGCCCCAGCAACCATTGGGTTACTCTGGGAAGAAATTAAAGCTCCTGTCTTAAAGGGTATTTTTTCTCACATGTCCAGCAAATCTAGAACCTCAGTAATTCTTTCTATGTCACTTATCAATACATCTGATTTTTTTCTCTAATCAAACCCAGACACCCTCACTATCGGTTAGGAGTTCTGTGATCAGAGATTTTGCACTAGAAAACACACCTATTCATGTTTTTGTCAGGTTAGGTACCCCTGTGGTTAGGGTCATTGCAGTTTCGGAAAAGACTCCTTGTACTCCTAAGGTGCCTGTCATTAAGAGTTTTCATAGTTCATACTTGCTGCTTGTTGATTCTCAAGGCCCTGTCACTGAGGTACAGACTTCAGCTTCTGATGTTAGCTTCCCTCCCACCACTACCCTGGCTCTGCCTTTTTCTCAAGCTACTGATTTGAAAATCCCAAGGAGTATTCCTGATTCACTGACAATACTATCTTCCTATGAAGATTTCCCAGTATTGGAGAGCTCTACTGTTGTTTGCTTCTCTGCTCCTGCTAAACCATGGTTTTGTCCCTCGGAATTTTCAGTTGCCCCTGTTATTTCCTCTCAGTTGGAAATACTCTGTACGTATCCCAAGATTTCGGTCCCTATGCCTGGTTTACTGCTTGCCTTGTCACCTTCCATACCAATACCGGGAGATGCTTCCAACCAGCCTATACCTTTACTAACCATTACCTGGGAGCCTTCTAGAGAAAAAATTCCTCGCAAATTCCAACATGCAGTGGTCTGCCAAGACTTTTTCTATTACAAAGTTCCTCCTGGTGTATTCGATCAACTATCAGGGCCGCTGATCCTAGATTCAGGTTCCTTTATTAAAGACTGGGCTTTCAGTGGGGGTTCTTCTGCCATTTCTGCTCTGGAACTCTCTGGTTCCTCACAGCTCTGGATTTCCAAGACATTTTGCGAGGCGAGCCATGTACCAAGGATGTTTTTTCCATCAATCTCATATCCTAGAACTGTACTCACCAAAAAACTGCTCGTTTACGGATGCCCTTTCCACCTAAAGAATTTTAGGAACAACTCAATGTCCCCAAGGCCCATGGATGGTCCTGTCTGGCCACAGTTCTCACCGGGGGGTGGGGGTACACTAAGGACTAACCACGAGTCTCTGGACCACGACTCTAACACCAATCCTAGACGGTTCAGCAACAATTCCCGGTCCTCCAACTTTATGAGTGCTCATGTTCGCCCGGAGGTCTCGCGTCAAGGGGGGGGTACTGTAAGGAATCCGCTCCGCGGTTTACTGGTTGCCTTACCTTGCAGACCGGTGCAGTTCTGGAACAGCTCTCCTGATGTTTGCTGCAGCCTGGATTCACTCACTAAAGCAATACACACTCCCTTTGGTATCTACTGCAGATGTGCAGCCTATCACTGCAACCTAGACTGGCATTCACTCATTGGAGCAGTACCTTCACACCCCCGCCGGGGATTGGCCCGCTGGCCTTTAAGTATTGCTTTCCCACAATGCTCCTTGCCGAGCATAGTCCTAACTGGATGTCACTACTGTTTTGCCACAAGCCCTCGCTTGATCTCCTATGCTGATACCAGGTTCCGCCCTGCGTCCTTCAGCTTCCTTCAAGCCGCTTGTTCTCCTATGCTGATACCAGGTTCCGCCCTGCGTCCTTCAGCTTCCTACAAGCCGCTTGTTCTCCTATGCTGATACCAGGTTCCGCCCTGCGTCCTTCAGCTCTCTTCAAGCCCGCTTGTTCTCCTATGCTGATACGGAGGTTCCGTCCTGCGTCCTTCAGCTTCCTGTTCTCCTGTGCTGAAGCAGAGGTTTCGTCCCTGCGTCCTTCAGCCTCCTGGATTTCTGCACTGAAGCGGAGGTTTACCTGTGTATCTACAGCTTCCTGGTTCCTGGGGCCTACTCTTTCCCTAATCTAGAGAGGTCGTGTCCTGGTTCCTGCACTGTTACAGAGGATTCCCCAGCCCGCTCAGGACTCTTGCGCTGTAGCACTGGTGCACCCGTGCAGCAAAGCGGTGTGCTACTCTGGTCTGCCTACCATCTCCTGTGACCAGTACCATGGGCCATGGTCGTCGCTCGCGCAGAGGCCAACCCCGCGCTCCTAAGCTGAAGCGGGGCTCTCCTGACTACCTGTTGCCGAACTCTTGCCTGAACAATGTTTATCCTGACGTCTCCTTTCCTGACCCTGGCTTGTACAACGACGATGCTGACTTCTCCAATCCTGATCCTGCTACATATGACTACGAACTGCGCAATCCGGATCAGCCTGCGCGGTCTCAGGTCGGTGCTTTTACAACCCTACCTCAGCCACGCGGTCCGACCCTGGTTTGTGGCGAGCAGAATCCTGACAGAGACATGCCTTCAGCCCCTCCTGGGGCTCGGTGCAGCCCAAGATCTGTGCAGAGCACAAGGCCTCAATATTGCAAGAAGGCCAGCACCATCCAGAGGTCTGGGACCCATCGTAAAAAATAAGATGCATACGCTGTAATACCAATTGCAGGGGCTGCTTCAATAAAGAATCATTTTTATATACTTCTGCCTAAGTAACAGTCTATTGGTTAGAAGTATGAGAGAAGACTGTCATGGTGGGGACTGTTTGCAGCTATGCTGGAGCTCGCTGTGACTGGAGGCGCTGACACCAAGATGAAAAGAACCTGAAGGATCACTAAAAGCCTGTCCTGTTTCCACATACCATCGCAGACCCTCACAGGTAACAAGCACCACAACACCTGTAGCTTAGGCAAGATCTCCCAGAGGGGTGGGGGGAAGCAGCGCTACATATGTTTTTCATTTTCATCGAGCAGCTAATGCATATTACCGAGAACCCCTGTCTGTGTAGCTGTTTATTTAGTGAAGTCTGATTAACAATGGTTACTGTTCCTCTGCTGTTATGTGGTGCCCCGCACTCTTCCCAGAGGCATTAAAATGAAATGCCGGGGGATCGTGTGAGGCCTCTACAACAAACTTACCGGGGTTCAGATGCATTGGTGTGACGCATCGCCATGGCAACGTGGCGTCAAATGACGGCACGGTGTCATGCGGAGTGACGTCACACGGTGTCTCTATGGTAACGTGGTCACGTGACGTCACTTGACTCTGCTGATCGAGATGAGGGGGCCGCAAGGGGTAGCAGGCAGGGGGGCGCAGCTCAAAAAGTTTGCGCTCCCCTGATCTGAGGAAGATACCTCTTGCAATGTGTTATCCAAAGGAGTGAATGTGGAATATTAAACCCTATGGCTGTGATGCATTCTGCTTCTATTATTAATAAATAAAATGTTTACAGATACAGTATATCATCTACCAGTTCTTCCAGATAATATAGCACATAAACACAGTCAAAGTCTATACAACAATGACATCTTTGTTGACCTTATGGAGAACATTAATTCTACAGATGACAATGTTGTTCTTACCCTTGAAGACTTTAGTGGCCCACCGACTCTGAAGTTCAGCAGTTGTCATAACTGGCCCAATCGGCAATATAAGACCAATGACAGCAAGCGTGGGCTTTTGTAGGTCAGGAGGGAAGATCATTTTGTATAGAAATCCATTGCTATTATCCACTTTGATAATGGATTCCTCCAAGAAGGGGAAGGAGAAATTGTATCCTGTAGTAAAGATAACAACATCAAGGTTCTCTGCGGTGGTGCCATCTCCAAAACGGGCAGATGTTTCTGTAAACTCTATGACCTTGGACTTTAGGACCACCGAACCGCAGAGAATGCGGCTTGGAAGCTCCTCATTCACCAAAGGCTCCTTCCACATGATTCTAAAAACAAATGTGAGATTATTTCTAACATCATTAATAGCAAAGGTACAGCAAATAGCAAACACAGCATATGATATATATAATGCTTAAACAATATACTGTGATGTACAACATAACATCAGTCCCTGGTTACCAATGTGCATGTCACATCTGGGATAAGCCACATGAGAATTGTCTCTCCTTTGCTGTCATTGCAGATATCATTCTTAAAGGTCCTATCCTTAGGGGCTTATTCTAATAGCTTCGAAAAGTGACTTAACGCATGTAAAGTGCATTTTACAAGCGATTTTGCATGTGTAGCTATTCAGTAAGCCGCTTTCATTTTTAACACCACGTGAAGGGTGGTCAGATAGGATTTGAGATTTACATTAGATGGCATATCATTTATTTTTACTACGTAGGATTAAAGCAGGGGGTTTCCGAAGCTGAATCGCATTCATTTCAGCTCAAGGGATCCACTGCTTCAATGCTATGTAATAGAAATAAAATAGCAGCAGAGCTTCATTACCTTAGTGGCTAACCACTAAGGTAATGAAAGGATTAAACAGCAGTACCTGCTTTGTTGGTGATAGATGGGGTGGGTAAAGATGGGTAATGGGTAATGCACATCCCCCCAGGATGTCTAACTACCCACCCCTGGACAACTACCTGCTTCACCCACCCCCTCTACCACCAACACCACACACGGGAATTGGCAATAGCCATATTAGGCAACTATGGCTAATAGCGCTTTTGTGCATTCAAATATACAGTACTGAACATTACTGTCCTAAAAATGTAAATAAAATCAGCGCAATCGCCTGTAACAGCTGTGCAGGGAGATGCAGCTTCTCTCTGCGCAGCTCTTCCAGACTGGTCAAAGAAAATCGTATCTTATGTCATTTCACTTGTGATGCAACTACAAACTTGTGCGGTGTGTCATTTTCTTAAACGGCATGTAAAATTCAATTTGCAATAGTGAATATCGTTCTATCACAAATTTCATACCATGAGCTATGAACATGCCAACACATTCAATGTTGCGATTATAATATCAAAGCTACTAGAATAGGCCCCTTAACCTTAATGATATTAAATAAAGTAATTTTTTTGTATTGCGAGTTATTGTTTAGTAAATTCAAGTAGTAAAGATACCAGAAACCCAGCAAGCATTGTGAATAACATTGTATAAGAGGCTTTGCAAAGCGAAATGCGTAGGTTTCAGTCTTTGGACTCCTGCCGTATCCCTGCACAGCCTCACAAGTACCGTCCCATCCGCTGACGTCATCAGGCAAAGACGAGGATATCAGGAGGAAAAGACTCGGAGACAACCATACAAAGCCTACGCTACAGAGCTAACATAGCATCCACTGCTTGTACAGTATGCTGTACATTTCTGCCAGGATTTGTCCCAATATACCTGCTCCAACTACCAGATTGCAAGCGGCTTTCCTTTTTTTGCAGAGTACTTCACTATGTCCCGCTTTTGAATCTAGTGTGACAAATATTAGAAGAATTGGTGATATACAGATCGACCTTCCTGAACATCACCTACTCATGTGGAGCTATATGCCTAGAAAACAAGCAGAAAATCTGTGAGTGTATTACTGATACAGAGCAATTTCCCTTTATATCACATAGACATACTACATCATGATGGGTTTTCCTCCCTTCACTGTTTGCACTTAGATCATTCTCTTGGACACGGACGGACACACACACACGTCTCCCAATAATATGTTAAAGATGAGTGGGCTATACTACACACATGTATTGTATTATAAAACAATGTATAATTAATTTATATCAGCGGCAGCAGCCCTTGCTGGATCAAGGCCTCCCCAAAATAAATATTAACACGTTGTTTCACATTGGTCTTTAACTTCGAGTTACGGCCTAAATGTTTATTCTCGCTGGCCTAGTTTGTTTACTGCGGTTGCCTAGCGACCTCATTAGTGGTGAGTGGCAGCTGTTTTGCCAGCGCTTTTTGGTAGGCACAGTGTGGGCAGAAGAGTATTTAAAGTTGTGTTTAGTCACAGTTTCTTTGTCTTGAGAGGTTTAGGTGGTAGCCGAAACGTTGATAGTCTCTAATAAATATTTTTTTTTGTTGCAAGCACTGGTGTGTTTCTCCATTTGATTTATCTATTGATCTTTTATAGTTTCCACCTAGGCAAGTATATGCGGATTCTGTGGAGTAGTGGCAGTGACCCGTTTCTCCATGGTGCTGGCTGGATGGACTTCCATGCTACAGGTGCGGGGATGTCACTCCTGGATGTTCGGGGCTTAGTAAGGATCACCAACGCGGACAAAACTCCTCAGGTTCTTTCTCCAATGCACTTCGCAATTGTAATATGTTGCTTCATCAAGGGAGTGAGATTTGTCCCCATTGGCGACCCTTACTAAGACCAGAGCATCTAGGAGCTGATCTCAATTTATTTTTCCATTTTATTTTTGCATATACTTTAACAGTTCTGTTGTTGCCCTTACCAACACTGATTTTATATTAGAAAATTGAATGATTTGTTTAGGAGATTTAAGCGCTTTAAATATTAAGAATTAGCAATGTTACAATTGAGATCTCCCCAGAGCTCATGCTAACTTCTGAAGATAGAGATTAAGAAGAAGAAAAAAAACTCCAAGAGGTGGATATGCTCAGGGACAAGATACTAACATTATATGTGCAACATGATATGTCCCATAATACCTCTCTTTCCCCACAGTGTATCTATGATGTAAGTCCCTAGTAGGTTCAGGGCCTTCATGGGTTAATCTATGGGCCATTGGCCCCCCTTTCCGCCCGCTTGTAAGTGATGGAAGTAAGGTGGTGACTCATGGCCTGTGTAAGCCTATCAGTGATGGGTACAGTCCATGAGCCTGCCCCTTCCTGAAGCTAACCAGTGGGTGTAGCAAAGTTAGATGAGCCTTGCTCTGCCTCCCAAAGAAAGAGAAAGGGCTGTCAGACTCTCCCATGGCGCAGATGAGCTGGCCCACCTTAGGCCTAAGGGCCTGGGGACCACCAAGACTCCAGGCCTCATACTATCGGGGCAGCACCATCCTGAAGTCCTGGGACATTGGACCTCAACAATTGTGCTGTATGAAGAACTGCTGCAGCATGTCCAATAAAGCTTTCTGTTCACTATACCTCTGCCTGGGTGTCAGTTCCTGGGCAGGCGGGGAAAGGAGTGTTGTGGTGGGAGCTGACATCCTGCATCCCAGGAGCCCATCACAGCTGGAGGCGCTGAACCAATGAGCATGAACTCAAAGGCCATCCTAAAGCCTGTCCTGTTGCCCCTTACCATTTTGGCTACTCAGCGCTCCTAAACCAGCAGGTATGCCTCAGCAACACACTAACCTAGTAATTCAGTGTACCTCCCAGAGGGGGGGGGGGGGGGCGGAGCATGGGTTACATATGATTGGAACATATAGGATTCTGATGAGATTGCAGCTTTAAATATCAGAAAATGTTCCATAACAATGGTTTTCAACTGTCTCTTCATTAAACCCCAGACACACCAACATTTCGGAATGACCAATGATTTCCCAGAAATGATAATACACTTAAAGGGTTATTCATTGAACTCTGACAGTACTGCCTAAATTGAGGTAGATGGTAATCCATTGTTTAAATATGTGTTATGTTATTCTGCAATAACATTGCAGTGGCACCCACATAATTAATTATTTTCTAAGTGCTATGAAGTGTGATTTATAGTGAGTCTAACTTACAGGTTCATGTTTTTTTGTTCTGAAGAAAATTAAATTATTGACACCTTAAAACAGCCCACATCATGTTAGTGCATATTGATGAGAATTGTGTATTGTATTTAGAAATTAAATCAAAGCACATAGTGTTTTGGCAGTACCCGCACACTTTGCAAACATCAATTTACCCTTCAGGTTGTAGACCATAGACTTCATGGTTGAATTGGTTATTTAAATATCTCTTCATTAACCACCGTGCCATAGCAGGTGGTAGTGCGTTTCTGATCCAGTTCTTGAAACGGGTGACGAAAAATACATCCCAAGGATATCCCCCATCTCCTAGACGTCGAAGAACCCAGACACCTCTCCTGCTGCTGAGATATACCTGTATGGTAAGACAGAGAGGCGAGATATAAGAAATAAACAGCAGTGCAACTACTCAGCTAATTTTACTTAAGTTAATGAACAGTAATCAAAATGTTAGGCCATTGAAACCAACACACTTTGATCTTTGGTATTGGTTGTTGTTTATTGCAGAGCACTAAAATGTTTTGGCAACAATACCAGCAGGTTACACATGTTCCATCTGCCATGGACCCAAATAACACTAGGTGTATTTGAGAGACTTTAATTTGTGCATGGAACCCTATACAGGAGAGGTGCTTAACTCCAGCCCTCAAAGGCCACCAACAGGTCAGGATTTAAGGATATTCCTGCATCAGCACAGGTAGCTCAATCAGTGACTCAATCATTTTGATTGTTGCATGTACTATATACTGTACCATGTGGTTCCATCATGATTGGTAGAGAAGTCATTCTCTGCCAAACTTCACAACTAGACACAGGGTCCACCCACCAATCGGATTGGTGGATGACCATGTGTCTGTCAAATGTGACGTGATAGGCCTTATATAAGGACAGTCACGTCTCATTTGACAGCAAGAAGACAGTGAGTCAACATCTCCTGAACCTGTTCAAGAGAAGAAGACTCCTCTTAAAGTAACTGAGGATCATGTACTTCTGTGGATCATGCTGTACTTCAAGTTGAGGATCATTGCTTCGTTGGTAAAGAGTTGTTGGTGCCGAACTTGGATGAAGAGGATGAGCCTTCATCTCGGCAAGGGTAAGAGACACTTTAATTGACTATAGGGTGTCCATCGATTGCCAATGTGGCTATCTATGCCCCTGTTGAGGGCATAGGTAACCACAGTGACAATCAATGGGTTTCTTGGCTAGTGTTCTTTTAATTGTTCTTTTTGCATCATAATTGGCAAAAGAGCTATTATACCTCGAGGACCCCGTAGTATTGCCATAGCTGACTCCGGAGAGATGTGACATCATCAGTAAGAGCTATGCAGAGGCAGCTGATCGAAGACGCCACGCCAGCAGCAGGAGCCGAGCAGAGAGGGACCTAATCTTCAGCCGCACCAGCTGATCGGAGTTGCCGGTCACGGAGAGGGACCTGATCCCAAGCCACACCAGCTGATAAGAGACGCCGGTTACATGCAGCTCTGCATGTGAGGACAGCCACAGTGAATCCTGTTGTAAAGAATCCTACTTATAAGGTGAAAAGTCCTAGTGACTAAGTAGGATTTCAATTTTAACTGTGCTGGAGAGTCAATGCTATTAGGATCCCTTGGAGCGGAAGCACAACCACTGCTCACTTTCACAGCTTCATATTGTTAATGCAGCATTTTTATAATTTCAGCTAGTTTCAGCTATCATTGTACCCTGCAGTCTTGTTACCCTGTACTGCTTATTAGGAGATAATGCACTATTAGTGCTTGTATTGTCTTCTCTTTTCTTCTTCATATACATCTACAAGTATGATGTGGTGATCCTTAAAGGATTCCTCAGAAGTAGCACAGCAGCGGAGCAGACATTGATGGACAATCCACACAAGGGGTGGTTTGCTGTGTTATATTATCATTGAACTGTCTTCCTAGGCGCCATATAGGTATTTTTGCCATACAATTTTTTTCTGGTTTGGAGATAACCAGCTAGACCGGTTATACAGGCTTGTGGACTATTGGAACCTGAATCACTATTTACTTTGTACTAAGTTATATATATAATATATATATTTTTTTTTACTTAACTAGCGCTTGTTCACTATTTGTTTCACGCAAAAGCACTATTAGCCATATTTGGCTACTGGGGATTTTGCCCATTTGTGTGTGTAGTGATGGGGGTAGAGTGGTGAGGGGTGAAGGTAGTTGCCCTGGGGAGGGTGGTTAGGCCTCCTGGGTGGATAGTGGGAGGGATTAACCCCTTAATTTCCATAGCGATTACTACCCACAAAGGTAATTAAGTGGTTACTGGCCAGTAGCTAGTGTTTTTATTTTAATGTTGGTGCCACGGAAGAGGAGGAGGATAATGAGGACAGCCTTCGTTCCTGGCAGGGGTAAGTACAACTTTTATTTACTATAACTTGGCTGGCTATTGGTTTATTTTTAATGGGCAAAGAACTATTATATGGCTAATAGGGCTTTGGCCCATTACTGTGTGTGGTTTGGTTGGGGGAGTTGTTATGGGTAGAGCGGGTGGGCAGTAGAGTGCCATTGGTTGCCAATGTGGGCCTACAGTAGATTGCCACAGTGACAATCAATAGATTAAATGGGTAGGTTTTTTTTATAGTATTGTACCATTTTGACACAAAAACAGTAGGAACATGCCAACCCGATCGATGCAGCAGCAATCTTATCGAAGCTACCTGAATAGGCCCCTTAAGCTGAGATTGAACATTGATTCAGGAATCTATGCAAAATCTTTTTCACACAGATCTGCACTATAATCTCCTCTATCAATTTACCCTGAGGTTATCCCCACATGGAACCTATCCAACAAAGGAAGGATAACTTGCCACAATTTGGGATATATGCCTTTTTTAATTAAGCCCACTGTGAGTAGGCATTATATAAGAGTGAAGATTTCCTGTTGATCATTCAACTATTTCAAACGTTTTTGCACTATTACCTTTTTCGTATCTCTTTTGGGGGATATTTGTTTTGCTCCCTCTGAATCTTGGAGGGGAAAAAATGGTCACAATGAATGTTCAGAGCCTGTACACCTCTACACCACATGATGGGTGGGTGCGGCTGTTGGAGATATAATTTGTGATACTGTGGATCAGGATCAATGTTGGAATTGATATGTAAAAGCAAGGAACTGCAATGGGCTCAAATGTTGCCCCAGAATACATCAGTGTGTTCATAGCGGCATTTGAAAACCAACATGTGTCTAGAGATTGGGACTTTATGCTGCACTTCCTACTTTCAAAGAGATATATTGATGACGTGTTTCTTTTGTGGCAAAGAACATCAATAAGGCACATCCAACAAATAAGGTTTACCATGACAGCTGATTATACATCTATTAACTTTTTGGATGTTGCCATATAGAAAACAGAAGACATATTGAGTATGGATCTATTTGTCAAATATTCAGAGATAAATAATCTGTTATTGGCAGTAGTCTCCATCCTCCTAATCTCATTGAAAATCAAGTCAGCTGTTTAGGGTCAAGTGAATTGTATCAGATCCCACACGCTTGGAGGATCGACTGCATCAGATGGCTGAGGAATTCATAGAGTGGACACAAACAAACAGAGCAACTTTTGATGGCATGAATGAAGAATGAATGTCAAAATATGGATCTGATTGGTAGGAATCCATTTGTGTTGAAGTACTCCTCTGCCTAAATATATTAAAAGAACAATATTACATCACTGGCATATTTTTTAACAGTGACCCGCTATTATGTAATATTCATAAGTCTCCTCTGCTGTTTTCTTATAACAGTGGTAGATATTTATGAGATTTCTTAGTAAGAGCAGGTTGATTTGCCACAGGAGAATCACAGATAGTTCTATCTACCAGGCAATTTGGGACAATTCCCTGTCTAAACTGTATCCATTGCCATTCAGTTATTAAGGGGGAATATTTCCAGCATCCCATAATGATAAATAATTTTTACACAGGCAACTCAGATTATGTTATTCACCTGTTGTGGCATCTCTGTGGTAAGGGATACGTGGGAAAGATTATTAAACCTTAAAAAAAGTGTATCACTGAGCATAAATACTCAATTCGCCAAGCCTTACATGATCCATCAAATATGTCAAATGATTCTCCAGTGACCAAACAATTTTTACTCCACAACCATGGTGTTATTAAACTAAGATTTCAAATATGTGTTTGTATTTTGCAACTGAAGAGAGTGTTGATGCACCCAAAGCAATGTCAATTAATTAAAGAGCTGGATTGTTTTTCACCAAAAGGTTTAAATGCAGTATTTGACTTTAGAGTATTTTTGTGAGATAATTTACAGTAGGTTACATTCTTTATTGAGAGATATGTTGTCATACAACATAACAGGGGAATTATTATTTCTTGTTTTTAATTGTGTATATATAGTATATTATATTGGATTTATGTTTGCTGAGATATATCTTAATATATAAAATCCAAGGTTGGTACTAGCTGCGGTGAATCTGATTGGTCCTCAGCCTGTGGCCAATCAGATTGGTGGGTGTGACGTCACCCAACTGCCACTCTCTTCCCCTCGGCTCGCACACACACCCCACACACCCGGCGCTCATCTCTCCCCTCACTCCGCTCATCTCTCCCCTCACTCCGCTCAATCTCTCCCCTCACTCCGCTCACCTCTCCCTCCGCTCCGCTGATCTCCATCCCCGGCGGGGGAACAGGCAGCGGCCAGGCAGGCTGCAGCTGCCTCGCGTCACCTCTCCCCTCCCTCCGCTCACCTCTCCCCTCCCTCCGCTGATCTCCATCCCCGGCGGGGGAACAGGCAGCGGCCAGGCAGCCTGCAGCAGCCTCGCGGCGTCTAAGATGGCGGCGGCAGGAAAAAACCCCTTCCTCCCTCGCGGCGCCTACAGCTGCCTCGCGTCATCTCTCCCCTCCTTCCGCTCATCTCTCCCCTCACTCCGCTCACCTCTCCCTCCGCTCCGCTGATCTCCATCCCCGGCGGGGGAACAGGCAGCGGCCAGGCAGGCTGCAGCTGCCTCGCGTCATCTCTCCCCTCCCTCCGCTCACCTCTCCCCTCACCTCTCCCCTCCCTCCGCTCACCTCTACCCTCCCTCCGCTCCGCTGATCTCCATCCCCGGCGGGGGAACAGGCAGCGGCCAGGCAGGCTGCATCTGCCTCGCCTCATCTCTCCCCTCCCTCCGCTCACCTCTCCCCTCCCTCCGCTCACCTCTCCCCTCCCTCCGCTCACCTCTCCCCTCCCTCCGCTCACCTCTCCCCTCCCTCCGCTCACCTCTCCCCTCCCTCCGCTCACCTCTACCCTCCCTCCGCTCCGCTGATCTCCATCCCCGGCGGGGGAACAGGCAGCGGCCAGGCAGGCTGCAGCTGCCTCGCGGCGTCTAAGATGGCGGCGGCAGAAAAAAAACCCTTCCTCCCTCGCGGCGCCTAAGATGGCGGCGGACGGAAGTAGAGGTAGGTGTCGCGTGTGTGTCGCTCTAGGTGACGTGTGTGTGTGTGTGTGTGTCACTGTGTGTGTCACTGTGTGTGTCACTGTGTGTGTGACACTGTGTGTGTGACACTGTGTGTGTGTGTGTGTGTCGCACCCCCTGCCTTTCACACACCCCCTGCCTTTCACACCCCCTCCCCCTGCCTTTCACCCCCCCCTGCCTTTCACACCCCCCCCTGCCTTTCACACCCCCCCCTGCCTTTCACACACCCCTGCCTTTCACACACCCCTGCCTTTCACACACCCCTGCCTTTCACCCCCCCCTGCCTTTCACGCCCCCCCTGCCTTTCACGCCCCCCCTGCCTTTCACGCCCCCCCCTGCCTTTCACGCCCTCCCCTGCCTTTCACGCCCCCCCTGCCTTTCACGCCCCCCCCCTGCCTTTCACGCCCCCCCCCCTGCCTTTCAGGCCCCCCCCTGACTTTCAGGCCCCCCCCCTGCCTTTCACGCCCCCCCCCTGCCTTTCACGCCCCCCCCTGCCTTTCACGCCCCCCCCTGTCTTTCACGCCCCCCCCTGCCTTTCACGCCCCCCCTGCCTTTCACGCCCCCCCCCTGCCTTTCACGCCCCCCCCCCTGCCTTTCACGCCCCCCCCCTGCCTTTCACGCCCCCCCCTGCCTTTCACGCCCCCCCTCCTGCCTTTCACGCCCCCCCCTCCTGCCTTTCATGCCCCCCCCTCCTGCGCCCCCCCCTGCCTTTGACGCCCCCCCTCCTGCCTTTCACGCCCCCCCCCTCCTGCCTTTCACGCCCCCCCCCTCCTGCCTTTCACGCCCCCCCCCTCCTGCCTTTCACGCCCCCCCCCCTGCCTTTCACGCCCCCCCCCCCTCCTGCCTTTCACGCCCCCCCCTCCTGCCTTTCACGCCTCCCCCTCCTGCCTTTCACGCCTCCTGCCTTTCACGCCCCCCCTCCTGCCTTTCACGCCCCCCCTCCTGCCTTTCACGCCTCCCCCTCCTGCCTTTCACGCCTCCTGCCTTTCACGCCCCCCCCTCCTGCGCCCCCCCTGCCTTTGACGACCCACCCCTCCCTCCTGCCTTTCACGCCCCCCCCCCTCCTGCCTTTCACGCCCCCCCCCCTCCTGCCTTTCACGCCCCCCCCCCCTCCTGCCTTTCACGCCCCCCCCCCCCTCCTGCCTTTCACGCCCCCCCCCCCTCCTGCCTTTCACGCCTCCTGCCTTTCACGCCCCCCCCTCCTGCCTTTCACGCCCCCCCCCTCCTGCCTTTCACGCCCCCCCCCTCCTGCCTTTCACGCCCCCCCCCTCCTGCCTTTCACGCCCCCCCCTCCTGCCTTTCACGCCCCCCCTCCCTGCCTCCGGGCAACGCCGGGTATATCAGCTAGTTATATCTATTAGAGTTGTTTCTCTATATTACTTTGTGACTTTCGGGTGGGTGATTCACTAATTACTTTGAATTTTTATTTTTTATGTTGCTGTGATCTGCAGTGTAGGGATTTACACTGATATTAATAAACTTTCCGCTTGCGTTCCAACTAATCACTGGGTGGTGCGCATGACATCATCACATTCAACACGTGATAACTTCCAGATTGGGTGTTTTCCAGTTCCAGTTGATGTTTCGGTGGAGCGCACGATGTGATGACTTGGGCACCTGATGATGCCAGCCTTGTCATAAGGAAGATCACATTTGGACATTTACAGTAGGAGTTTTAATATCACTGGTTACGTTTAAGTAACCTCATGTCCGGGGTGTATACTTTGAGAGGATTTAAATACAGTTATATGTATGATTATTATTAACTCACTTGCCTGGAGAAAAGCCGTTCTGGTCTTGAAACATCATTCCTCTTGCATGCTCCACAATTGAGGGCAAAATTTTTTACAAAATGCATTGAATTGAAAGTCTTCATTTAGTGGAAAAAACAACCTAACAACGAGTTTGTTTTGGTTAAATGGTGAGAATGGTTCAAATTAAGTCTAACTGCCTCAGAATAATATTTTGAGGTGGCTTGAATACCTTCTCCTTGCTATTTTGTTTGAGAGGTTGTTTATTGCCATATTTGTATCACGTCAAGTGTCTCCAGGCCCTTCAGCGTCCATACAATGGGATGTGATATGAAATGTTTTGTGCTTATGCTCCTCTAGTGTCGTTTGCTGCTTGGCCCTGTTGATTTCAAAGGATTGCTTGTTTTTCCTATCCCAAATATATCATGATTTCCCCTCCCCTCTGCTATCTGAACTGGCTCTTCCCCTTCTACTGTATTTGATAATCCTCCCAAACACTTTGCCACATCTAAGGCCCTCTATCCAAATCATACAGTATGGGGTGTTTCCCCAAGCTATCTTTTGCCAACTGTGAAATAGGTGGGCCAAAGTCATTTAAACCTTAAAACCCTATAACTACTTAATCAAATTGGTAAATATTTGGAGACTGGCATCTGTTTTTGATGCCCAAATCCTTTCTGGGCCAGGCTGAATGCAAGTTTGTTTTATGTAAGGGATGTAATGTTTGGATCCTCTGAAACACCCCAAAGGGGGTGCTGCTAGGAACGGTAGGTTCCATAAGTTATGTCAAGCAAGTCAGCCCCTGGGTGTACCCAGGTTGTACCTGGTAGGCTATGTATCTGGCACATGACATCAAACTGGTGACATCATAATTCACATAGCCTGATGGCAAATAGGGAGAGCCATATAGCTATAAAGTTTACCCAGAAAGCAGATGGAGAAAGAAAGGGAGGAAGTCAGTTGGCACATGGAGAGAAAGTAAGAATGCTGGAGAAGGCGAGAGAGGCAGAAAGAATTGGGCACATCATACGATATTAAAGGAAAGTGATGGGAGGGGGGAGAAAGATGAGTGAGAGAGAGAGAAGAGAGGGAGAGCGCAAAGGGGAGTGGGGGGGGGGAAGTGAGAAGAGAGGCAGAAAAAAATTGGGTGCATAATCAAACACAAGGATAGAAACACACAGACAGATAGATGCACACAGTGATAGAGTTACACAGATAGATACACACACACAAAGTTGAATACACATACACACAGAGAAAGATAGATACACACAACTAGAAACAGACACACACACACATACAGATAGATACATAAACAGATTGATACACACATAGCTAGATCGATACACACACAGATAGTTAAGCACATGTTTAGCTTTAAAGTTGGCACAAAGCAGACAAATGGAGAAAGAGAGGATGTAAGTTGGCACAGGAGGAGAAAGTAAGAATGCTGGAGAAGGAGAAAGGAGGAAAGAATTAGGGACATCATAAGATATTAAAGGAAAGTGATGGGAGGGAGAGAGAAAGGGGAGTAGGGGGACTAGAGGAGGGAGGAAAGGAAGAAGGAGTGAGAGAGGGGGAGGGAGAGGCGGAAATAATTGGGGACATCATAAGGTATTAAAGGAAAGTAATGGGAGGGAGATGATGGGGAGAGAGAGAGAAGGGGAGTGCGGGTGAGGGGTTAGAGGAGGCAGGAAAGGGAGGAGGGAGGAAAGGGGGGAAAGATAGAGGGAGAAGGGGAGAGGGAGGGAGACCTGTGAGACACCAGACTTTATTACTCCAGAGTACTGCAACCCGTGCGAAGCCGGGCACTTTAGCTAGTAATACAATAAAGTATGATATAAAGTTAAATCAATGGTGATAATAGTTAAAGTTAAGACTATCCACCTTAGAATAATATTTATTTTGAGATTATTTCATTCCCATCGGCTGGATGCCAAGTTTCTTCCAAGCTTGTCTATTATTTTTCTGTAGCTTTTAAACCTTTGGAAGGAGATTAATAATGAACTCCAGGACAAACTGCAGTATCTTATGTGCTGCTGTGGTAGAAATTTTAAAACAAGCACCAACATTTTGCAACATATATTGAAAAACAGGAGAGTTGCAGGTCGCTAGGGAGCTACCTGAATTTTTAGGAGTCTCCCTGAAGTTCACAAAAGAGCAAAAAAAGGTAATGTATAATTTTTTTAGAGAGGAATATTGTGCCGATGTCAGTGTGTGTATTTGTGTGTTGATGTCAATGGAATTTGTGTGTATACAGTATGTGTGCTGATAGTATGTGTGTATATATTTGTGGGCTGTGGCTCAGTGTGAGTGTGCATATACTGTGGGCACTGTGTATATGTGAAGGTGGGAGTGTGTGTCACTAAAACACTGAAACTGGGTTGCTCGCAGAATCAGGGCCGTCCCTAGCGTGATAGTAGGGGTTAACAGACTCACATAAATGCAGGATCAAGACAAAGGCTGGGAGTGGTTAGGTGTCAGGACAAATGGTGAGCGGGGAAGTGTGGACGATCAGGTCCAGGGATAGGCTCTCAGCAGGATAGAGTCTTTGTTCCCCACAGACACTGAGGTGCCTATCCAATAGGAGGTATAGGGCTGGCCAGGGGAAGCAGTTGGCGGCTCGGAGCCGCATAGGCGCGATTTCCATTGGCCAGTCCAATGTCTTGCTCGCCAGTAGCCCTGTCATCACGGGGTGGTCCTGAGTGCCTAAGCACACCCCCTCCTCTGATTGGTGCAGTCGGGCAAGCCCCCGGCTAGGGATTGGCGGCACCATCTCGATCCGTACTCTGATTGGCCGGTGGCTCCTTCTCCATAAAAAGAATAGGCACCGAGGCCTAAGTAAGGAACGCTGCCGATCTGAGTACCAGAATAATGTTGGAGTTTGATGGAGACTCAACTGGTGGGAGTTTCAAAGTTGCTATTGCGAGAATAGCACTTTGAGGAACCGGGACGTGAAGAAGACAGGGTAAGCCTACCTGAAGCAGGCCCCTGCACCTAGTCGAGACTGGAGTCTCCCTCCCAGGCCCCCAGTTGGTGAGTGTGTATGCTGTAATTGTGTATTTTGTATGTTTGCTGGCTTGTCAGAATAAACGCCGTTTATTCAACTTCTTTGTACCGTCTGGTGAAAGTGATCCCAGTGTTAAAAGTACGTGTCTCCCGTGGCACCTAGGCAGTAAGAAGGTAAGGCACCGCCTAGGGGTGGCAATGTCACTGGGGACGGCGGCGGGAGAGAAGGACCGCATGAGCAGAGCAGCCAAGCAGTGCAGTAACTGAGGAGGAAGGCGCCAGGAGCGTTGAGCAGAGCAGGGTGGCAGAGAAGTTGGAGCAGGGTGGCAGTCAAAATGAGGGGGAGGAGAGCCACGGTGAAGCGCGCTCCAGTGGTCTGACTCAGAAGCCTTCACTGACTTCCGGTGTCTGCCATGATGAGGAAAGGGGTGAAAGATGAGAGAGGAGGGGAGATATGAGAGAGAAAGAGAGGAGATGAAAGCGGAGGAGAGGGGATGAGAGATGAGGAAAGGGGTATTGTATTGTATGTCTTTATTTATATAGCGCCAAAAGTGTACTCAGCTCTTCACAAAGAATACAGTACAGGGAATTAAAATGAAACAATCAATGCAGCAAAATCAGACAATAGGAAAGGAAATCCCTGCCCCGAAGAGCTTACAATCTAAGAGGTATGGTGGGAGACTTACAGAGACAGTAGGTGAGGGAATAAGTGCTGTGATGATGAAAGATGAGGAGAGGAGATGAAAGCGGAGGAAAGTAGATGAGAAAAGAGGAAAAGTTTGCGCTCTGTTTTTCTATGTATTGAATAAGTGTTACCATTATTCCCAATGTACAGACAGTACTGAACAAATAACACAAAACATGGCATTTGGAAGGCTAGTGTACTCCCACTCATTATTTTTCTTGCAAGGGTTTTCTTTCGGTAGGGACCCTAAATTACTTTACTTAAAGCCCAGTCTTTGTAAGGCATACCTTTAGTGTATGGACTAAACTTTATAAGACACAGGTGCAGTACATTTGGGGCACCACTAGAGGGTACTGTATGCTGAGTTTGGTGTCTTTGGATTATTTCCTTTTAGGAGTAGCTGTCACCAAGTGACACAAAGCACAATGGGGCACCTGTCTGCTTGCAATGTACGATATCTACTGATGAATACAGAGTAGCGTCATAGACATTTGTGGGACCACTGTGGGCTATATCACGTGACTAGGGGGCTGAATTTGGGGAGGTGAGGGGAGGAGAGGGGTGAGGGAGGAGGAGTGGGCGAGAGACTATGAGGGGGTGAAAGAGGAGGAGGAGGGCGGCTTTCCCAAGGGAAGCTCATACCCTAGGGCAGGGCCTGCTGAGTCGCAGTACTACCATTGCCATGAATGCTGGTAGCGTGAAACAAAAGAGCGTCGGTGTTAATATCCAGCCGGTTTCCCCGGTTCTCCAGAAGGGGAGGGAGAGAAAGAAGAAAAAGAGGGGGCTAAGAGAGAGAGGGGAATACAAAAAGAGAGGAAGGTGGGTTAGAGAGAGAGAGAGGATGGGATGAGAGAGAAGGGGTGAGTGAGAGATGGGGAATGGAGAGGAGGGAGGAGGGGGGAGAAAGGGGAGAGAAAGGAGGGGGAGAGAGGGAGGATGGAGATAGATAGAGAGAAAGATGGGGGAAGGGAGGGAGAGGGGAAGGGATGGAGAGAGAAGTAGAAGGGAGAGGGAGGGGGGGAGGAGAAGGAAGGGAGGGATGGAAGAAGAGAGGGGAGGGAGAAAGGGATGGAGAGAGGGAAGCGCTATCATAGGGAAAGTGGAGGGATCTAGAAAGAGGGGGAGGGAGAGATAGGGCTTTGGGAGAGAGGGGAAGGGAGAGGGGTAGTAAGAGATGGGGGAGCAGAAGGTGGAAGAAGAGATAAGGGACAGGAGGAAGAAGGCAGAGGGAGACATGGGGACAGCGCGGAAGAAAGAGGGTGGAGAGGGAGGGGAAGAAAGAGGGGGGGGGAGAAAGTGAGGGGAGATATGGGACTAATAGGGGGAGAGGCAGAGGGGAGAGTGGGAGGTTGAGGTGGGGAGGAAGAGAGTGGGATGGGGAGAGAGAGAGGATGGGAGAGAGGGTGGGGTAGAGGCGGGGAGAGAGGGTGGGGTAGAGGGGGGGAGAGAGGGTGGGGTAGAGGGGGGAGAGAGGGTGGGGTAGAGGGGGGAGAGAGAGGGGAGTGGTTGGTTAGAGGGGGGGCGAGAATTAATAGTCCGCTGATGTCAAAAATGCTGCACTGTATAATGATGCTGATTATCTATTAGCTGCTAACTAACATGTCGCAATGTATAATTACGCTTGGTATCTATACACTGACAATGAACACACTGCAGTTTGTGAGGCACAAAGTGTCACACTATGCATGCCACTATGCCACCCTGACTTGGCACCAAAAGCTTACATTAGGTCGGAGAACCTGTTAATTGGGATGTTACCCCTGTCAGTGGCCCTTTTTGGCAGGTATGCAATTTCTATCTCACCATATCTACAAACATGTGATCCTAGGAAAGACTGCACCTTTGAGAGATGAGCAACTCTATTAATAAAATAGCAGATATTTTGTATGTTTGTTGGAAAATAACATTTCTTAGTAGAAATAAGTACAATTCAAACCTACCTGTGCAGCTCTGCTAAGTTCTGTAGAGAGATCCACGCCACTGTTACCCATTCCAACAATCAATACTCGTTTACCATCAAACCCAACTGGCATCTTGTATTCTCGACCATGTAGAATTTGGCCCTTAAACTTGTTAATACCTTTGTGGAGAAAAAGCAAAGCCTTTGGGTTTAGAACTGTTTATTTAGCATTATCGGACCAACCATGATAAACTCAACTCGTACAAATTAGATGAGCACCGATATGCTTAAGGCTAGGTCCCCAGTGGCTGTGGCTGCGATAGCGTGTGCGGTGCACACAAGGTGCGGCCCTCTATGGGGCCGGCCCTGCTACAATGCGCGACCACATTTGTAAAGACAAGGATTTTGTCTTTTCTTGTGGGGACGGAGCGCTGGCCACGTCACGGCGACGGTTCAGCCAATGAGGGTGAACCAGCCACATGATGTCATGACTGAGCGCCCGCTGTGCCTGGAGTCCACCAGGCCATGCTGACTCAGGTAACCAGCGCCGCCAGGCACCCCATCACACACGAAGCGTGCACACTGGGGCCTTAGCCTAACCCGTCTCAATCATCTCATCACAGGCTGAGACTGTTTAAACTAGAATAAACTCAGTCCAGATTAATCAGATTAGGCGTCAAATTATAATAGGATTGTTTTAATCAATTCAGATTAGCCAGGATAATCACAGCCAATCCAAATTAATTAGGACTATGGCTCATTCAATTAAACAAATTAATTAATATCATTCACCATTACCTATCGTAATCATTGCAATTTTCAACATAAAAGATGGTCTGTTAGGGTTAAAGATTTAATGGGCTAAACTGGTTTAGCGTGTTTTCGTTTTATAAAGCAATATGATACTGTACTGTACGTCTAGCATTAAAACAACAAATTGTAAATGGCACAGATGCTTAATCTTACGAAACTATTAATTTCAATGCACTCTGGTGTGCTGGCATCAAGTTTATTTAGTAAAAAAAAAAAAGATAGCACACAGAGATGGCAACACACACACACACACACACACACACACACACACACACACACACACACACACACACACACACACACACACACACACACACACACACACACACACACACACACACACACACAAACATATCTGGCATTAAACGTGCAATGGATAGAAGGTAAGTAAGCATAATTATGCCCCTCTATAAGGCTTTAGTAAGACCACACCTTGAATATGGAGTACAGTTTTGGGCAGCACTTCATAAAAATACATAAGAACTATTCATCCCAAGGGCAGTACAAACAACATAGGGTCATCCCTTAAGGTTGGAGGAAAGGAGATTTACTGAGCAACAAAGGAAAGTGTTCTTTACAGTAAGGGCAGTTCAAATGTGGAATTCATTACCCATGGAGACTGTGATGGCAGATACAATAGATGAGTTAAAAAAAATGTTGGATGTCTTTTTAGAAAGGAAAGGTATACAGGGATATAACAAACATGTAAACATGGGAAGGATGTTGATCTATTCGAAAATTTGATATTCATTATTTGGAGTCAGGAAGGAATTTAATTTCCCTCTTAGGCTGCGGCCACGCTAGCTCTGGGCATGCTGAGCGCAGCGCTTACTGAGTTTAGTTTCTGCCATTTAAATTTCACGGGCACACAAGCTCTCCCAAGCTTGGCGCTTGGGGAGACAAATAAAGAGAGTCTGAAGTGAGCTCAACAAGTCCCCAATGCCCCCCTGCGCGCGCTTGCCAAATACACAGGACACCCGGCGCTCATGCTTGGAAAGCTGTTGACGTCACCGCTCTCAAGCATGGGCGCGGTCAGTGCCAGTGGGTCTGCAGCCTTATGAGACATCACTGGATAATGTTTCACTGGGGTTTTTTGTTTGCCTTCCTCTGCATCAAAGTACTATAAATACAAATATAGGATAAAGTATCTGCATTTAGCATAGGTTGAACTTGATGGACATATGTCTTTTTTCAACCTCATCTACTATGTTACTATCTAATTGGAGATCCGGATTGTGTGCCCATATTGGCCTTCTTCACTATAGAAGTTTAATCTTTCTACTGTGTACGGAAAGTATGTTATCTTTTTATTAGGCTGTAATTATTTATTAAGAGTTTTTACCTTTTTCCAGAATTTTTATATTTTTTCTATGCGCCATTGTTCCACCCATAAGCAATTTTCCAGACCCACACTAGAGCCTATTAAGTCATTGTATATACTTTCCCTCCTAGTTATTAAACTCCAGTGTAATATTCTAGTACAGCTGAATAATGCAAACCCCACCCCCCAGTCCCCGGAAGCTAACAATGTCTGAACAATTATCCTGATGTCTCGGGAGGGGAATGTCAAAGATTTTTAGCTAAGGTACATACCATATAGGGATTACAATGCAATGCTCTGCCATAGGAAACCTTCTGGCTCTGGAATACACCTTACAGAGTCTTATAGAATTACACCGCTTGGTAAAGATGGGCCAAAGTGTCTTTCGTGCAAAGGGATACTCAGGATCTTTTAGGCTTGATGATTTAAGAGAAAGTTGATTCATCAGTTGAGTATTAAAATACAGGTAAAGAGACCCTGTTGTAACTTTCCAGCGAGAAGACAATGCTGGGGACGTCTGAGTCTTGTTGGATGTTTTTACTTCACTCGCTACGTAATAAAAAGTTGAAACAAACACAACAGGGGATCTAATTTCTTTACACTGAAACATTAGAGATAATTTACTGCCCCTTCCATATATTATACCTTTACTGAAGCATTACCTGGATACGAGTCCAGGGGCAAGAAGGGTTTCTCGTGTTGACCAGTACAGATCATAACTGCATCAAAGATGGCCGTCTCCTTTTCTCCATTGGTTTCTGTCACAATAACCCATTGTCCAGTAGAGGGGAAATCTGAGTGTCTCCGCACACTGCAAACCACTGTCTGAGAGTAATCATAGAAAACATTCAGGGGCAGATCCATAAAGCAATATTGAATGACTTGCAGGGACTTTAACCTACGATAACGTCACTTCAAGCCTTGCCGAATATCTTCAATGATTAATTAAAGGACTTTAAGTCATATTTTCTCCTGAAAAGAGCAATGAGTTAACTATAATGGCAATTAGTGATAATGAGATAAAAAAAGAGGCAATCCCTTTAACAGAGCATATCCGCTAAAATCCATTAAAGGGAGAGAGATTAAACTCTCTCTCTTTCCCACCCGAGATAGAGTACCTAGAAAATATACTAATGTAAATCATTTCAATATACAGTACTTTGCATACTTAAATTAAGCCTATGTTAATGAGATATACAATAGACATTGTTTTTGCATACAATTTCCTTTGTGGATACGCGTTAACTAAAGGGAAAATAACAGTCGTTACTGTTTTAGGTAACATCGCATTATGAGCTTTTAAACTTGACAGATATGGACCTCCGGGCCTTATTTACTAAGCAGTGCTTTTCCATAAGACATCTTTGGGGCTAGAAGACACCTCACGACCATAAGATGTCTTATGACAAAAGACTTCTTAGTAAATATGTGCCCAAATCAGAACCCACACACAGTGTTTGTTGTTTATCTTCCTTGATTAATGTACAGTCTTTTAGCCCTTCCCAGATGAAAAGTTCCACATTTAACCATTCTGCTTTCTAAGTTACTGATGCCCTTCCTCTGCATAAAAAAAACTACAGAAGGCACAAGAAATATTTTAAAGGCTGTGTCAACCTAATCGTGAATTTTCATGATCGCTACTTTACCATGCAAAATGTAGCTGAACTGCTTTCTCCACTGACACAGCCCCACCGCTCCAGCGGACTCTCCACCTCATGTGTTTCTGGCTCTTAATAGATCAAATATCTCTCTGTCCAGTCTGAACACACCAAAATGGACGGAAGTGCTTCCACCTTGTGTCTTCCCCCAATCCAATGGTCCTGCGTGTTTCATTGCAGTGAAACATGTAGGACCATTGGATCACTTTGATCAGAGTACCGGGGGAAGTCACATGGGGACGGACTACCCATGTGGAACCACTTCAACCTATTCTGGTGTGCGCAGACTGAACAGAGGGACATTTGATCCTTGAAAAGCCAGGAGCACACGAGGTGGAGGGTCCTCTGGAGCTGTATTGCATCCCCAGTCTTCTTTGACATGCTTGAAACCCACAGATGTATGTGTCTCTATGGAACTCTCTGTACTGTAGGTGTACTTCAAGGCTCAGTTTTAGTCCCCTTATTCTTTTCTATATGTAACAGAGTATGTCATTCTACCTATCTTTCCCCGTCCTGTTATGTAAGTCCTGCTAGCTGCAGGCTGTAAGGGGTTAATTTTGTGCTCCTCTATGATGGACCGGAGTAAGGTGGTGACTCATGGCCTGTGTAAGCCTATAAGGGATAGGTATAGACCATGAGCCCGCCCCTTCTATCCTAATTAGGGGACTACCGAATTTAGAGTGAGTCCTGCTCTGGAGGAGAGAGGAAGGAGAGAGCTGTCAGTCTCTCCCATAGCGGGAGGAGCATGCTCACCCTTAGCCTGGTGGCTTAGGGAACATCAGACCATGGAAGATGACCCATACTATCAGTGTCAAGTACCATCCAGAGGTAGGGAGCCTCTGAGACCTTGCATCGCTGGGAGTAGATCTGCAGTGGATGTCCCCAATAAAGATTAGTGGGGGCTGACCTCTGAACATCCTGGAGCCCACTACTGCTGGAGGCGCTAAGCACCATGAGAAGAGCTCAGAGAAGAATCTAAGCCTGTCCTGATCTCCCACCATCACAGATCAGCTCAGCTCTCCTGACCTTAATAGGTATTTGCACCACACATTATGTAGCAGAATCTGTGTATCTCCCACTGGGGGGGGGGGGAGGAACAGTGCTGATGATTCACAACTACTCTATATTTAAACCTGCTCTAACACCTGCAGCCCAGCCAAAAATGACTGACAAATCTCTGCTTGGATGGCCCTTTGTCACCTCAAACTTAACATAGCTTAAACAGAACTTCCCATTTTTCCTAAACCAGGTCCTATTGTTTCCCATCTCCATTGCAGTCAATAACACTACTATTCACCCAGCCACGCTGCATAGGGATTACATTCGACTCCGTTTCCTTGTCCGCACATACTGTATGAACAATGTTTCTAAATCTTGCTGCTTCTTCCTTGTAACATTTGTGACAGAGTCACTGACTCAGTAGGCTGGAATAGTGAATGGAGAGACGCTGCAGCCAGTTCACAGAGTGTTAATCTCCTCAGACAGAAAGAAGCACACCTGTAGCCTAATTAAGTAGGAGGCCTGAGAGACTGCAGGTTTAAAAAGCAGGAAGTTGCTCACACAAGGTGAGCTTGTTTTTCCACGTGAAGGTGGAGAGAACTCTCCCGGCTAGGAAGCCATAGCAGCTGCTGCTGCTCTGGTCCCCCAGTCCTGTGAGGAGCTTTGCTGCTGGGACCAGCTGGGACCCCAACCCAGGATAAAGATAAACATTGCTGCGAGGCTGGACACAGCCTGCTCCCCGGAACCGTGTTCCTGTTTGCTGTTTGGAGCTTTACAGATAAGACTTTATTATTACACTTATTGGTTATACTTTGTGTTGCATATGTTTTGAGCATGACCAGATTAGCTGGCTGTCCTGTTAGTAAGGGCTCAAGAAGTGAGTTAGTTTCCCTAAAGGGAACAGGCTTTAATTTCTAGAAAGTAGTTTTTAAAGGGACAGTGCACCCGTACTTTATTTTGGTTGTGGCTAATAAACCACTATAGTTGAACGTTTCCCATCGTGTCTAGCGTCTTACTGACCCCACCGCGAGGCCGTCCTGCCACACATTGTTATGTTCTACTACACCTAAAACATTAAAGCATGCCTTTGTTCTATCCCCTATTGATTACTGTAACATTATTTTATCTGGCTTCCCTTCTTCATCCCTCCCTCCTTTACAGTCCATTCAAAATGTTGCTGCTCAAATCATCTGCTGCTCTTCTAGGTGAGTATCTGCTTCCAACCTCCTGAACTCTCTGATGATTTCCTCTTAATTTCTATGTAAACTACAA
This sequence comes from Ascaphus truei, assembly GCF_040206685.1. Lineage (NCBI taxonomy): Eukaryota > Metazoa > Chordata > Amphibia > Anura > Ascaphidae > Ascaphus > Ascaphus truei. The sequence continues at coordinate 40,608,256 of NC_134492.1, read as the reverse complement.
AATTCTTATCTTTTATTTTAAGGCTCTACACTCCTCTACATCTCCATATATCCCAACTCTGATCTCTCGTTACACCCCTACTCGTCTGTTACACTCAACCCAAGGTTGTCTCATCTTTGCACCTTTTACGTCTTCAGACTTATCCCATCTTAAACCCTTTTCACTAATCTCTCCCTGCCTATGGAACTCAATATTTGTCAAGCAACCTCACTTTCCACATTCAAAATCCAGATGAAAATCCACCTCTTAAAAGAAGCATCTCATTAAACGTTCTACACTTCTACTACGACCTCCAGATGTACTTGACCTCCCCTGACTGCACTTCTAATAATGCACTTTTACTCCTAATGTGGCTGTAAGCCTCCAAACATAACACTTAGATTGGAAGCTCTTTGGAGTAGGGTTTCCATTGTTGCCTTATGTTGTCATGTACCTGGTGCACTTATTCCCATTGATGTTAAATTTATTTACAGCTGTAGCTAGACTTAACGTCTTCGGTGCCACAGCCGTTCATGGTCACGCGACCGCGGTGGTCACAGCACCAAGGATTAATGCTGCGGTTGGTCCCATTGAGAAGCATGGACCCCGGCAGCGCGATCTCGACAGACACTTTCCCCAGCCTCGCGGACAGTGTCTTTCTACATCTGTACCTTCGATTGTAAGTAAAGAGCTGCATACATTGTCGGTGCTACTGTATATACATACAATTATACATACATACATACATACATACATGCGAAAGCCTTTTCTGTCCCAAGGTAAGCCTTGTAAAGTTATAATTGTACTATGTACTATGTAGTTAACCAATGCAGCTGTCCCCCAAGTCTAATGTCAGATGTTATGGGTCAGTGTTATGCATTCAGTCAAGAGAGGCGTTGCTGTACTGTGCTACTCACTTGAAACTTGATATGCTTCAGTAAATGAAACTGCTCTGCATACATCTTGCAGTATTCAAAGACTTTTCTGTTGGGAAGGAAATTGGGGAAGTCCTCTGGCATGGGGAAGTCACTGTAACACATGATCTCCTTGGAAATGTTGCTGACCATAGACTTGTAGATGCTGGCTCTACCATCCTCCACCTTTTCCTGGAATAGATGTGCCACCGCTAGTTCATAAACATGCATTTTATGTGTTTATGATATAAGACAATGCAGACAATTGATTGGATTAGGAGTGAGATACAGTACCATAACACAATGTCTTCCAATTAATGTAAAAAGAAACATATACTTATTGATATTTGACTTGTATTCCTATTGTTTCATGAATATTGACCCCAAAAGTGCTCAAATCGAGTCCTCAAGCCCCCCCCCCCCTCTCCCCACCAGGTCAGGTTCTCAGAATATCTCAGCTTCAGCACAGGTGGCTCAATCAGAGGCTCAGGAGCCACCTGTGCTGAGGCAGGGACTGATTGAGCCACCTGTGCTGAAGCAGTTATCGATTCAGTCCCTGTTTCAGCACATGTGGTCCAATCACTGCTTCAGCACAGGTGGCTCATTGAGCCACCTGTGCTGAAGCAGGGATATCCTGAAAACCCTGACTTGTTGGGTGGGGAACTGGGTGGGGGGCTTGATGACTGGAGATGAGCCCCCTTGCAACATTGAAGCAATTTCTGCTATGTCTCCCACTTGCTTCAGATCATGGCCTCCTGTTCTCTGGCATTTCGTTTACGGCAAAATATTTCCAATTTGTACCTTATTCCATTAAGGTGGGAAATAAATAAATAAATTGCCAGGCCGTTTTCGCCGCCTGTTTTTTGAACGTTGCTATCACGGTATTCAGAAAGCCTCGATTACCTGTGTCAGCAAAATTCCGGGAGAGACCCTGGCGACTTGATGATCGCCTTTCAAAAGGCCTCACCAGGCGATTTGTTTTGGATGGCAGAGGGAGCTGCACAGAGAGAGTCACCTCTCCCTGCGTATATCTCGCCAGCGATCAAAAGTTTTAAATATAAATTGTAATACTAGTGTAGATGAGCAGGGGGTCTCCGGAGCAGAACCGCGTTGGTTTCAGGTTCGGGTACACCCTGTTTCCCAAGATACAGACCCCGTTATGGTTTGCCGGTATCTCCTATGCATTTTATTCCAACGCGAGACATTTAAATGCATAGGAGGTACCGGCACCCCATAATGGGGCCTGTATCTCGGGAAGTAGGGGGTCCCCAGACCTCAAATCAATGTGGTTCTGCTGTGGAGACCCCCTGCTCATCTACACTAGTATTAAAATGTATATTAAAATAGCTTCATTACTTTAGCGCCCAGCTGCTAAGGCACTAAAGGGGTTAAATCTCCACAGCCTTTTTCTTGGGGCAGAGGGGGTGGATGAAGGGGGTAGTAGTCCCAGGGTGGGTGTTTAGGCCTGCCTGGAAGGTTGTGGGAGGAGTTTACCCTTTCACTACCATAGCGGTGGGAACCACTATGGTAATGAAAGAGTTAACCAGTCCCGCTACCCCCTGGAAGGCCTAAACATCCATCCTTGGGGCTACTACTCCCTTCACCCAATCCCACTACCCCCAAGAAACAAAAATAAACACAACAACCCTACTACCCACCTCCTCTACCCCCCAACCACCCCCCAAACACATAGAGTACAGTAATGGGCAACATTACTATTATCCACATATGGATAATAGTGCTTTTGCCCATTCTAAAATCAAACATTAAACAAAAGGGGGTAGTCAGGCGGTGCACAGCTGCCGTCTGGATATGAATAATAATTCATTCATTATTCATATCCAGAAGGCAGCTGTGCACCGCCTGACTACCCCCTTTTGTTTACTTTACCTGCATTGGCTGGAGCACGCGTCGCTACACTCCCGGATCAGAGCAGCTCTTCTCAGCATTGGAGTTGGACTCGGCATGTCAAGTCTGTGAGTAATATACCCCCTTTTCCCCCCCCGGCGGGGATTCCTACCGTGAGTGACACCGGGCTTGTGAGGGCAGTGGCGGAGGATCGAGGTGAGTCAGTGGCCGGTCATAGTCTCCTTGCTGGAGACACGGCTCCGCTGTTTGCTTATATCCTCCCTACCACATCATTACCCCGTCCTGTGGCTGAGTCATGAACACACGGAGCTTATAAGCTTAAGGGTTTCACATTTATCAACATTGTTTCTATCAGTGAGACGCTGAACGGGAGTGTTTTCATGTGATTATTGATCCATTGGATTTCTTTTGGATTGTCTGTAGAATTTATGTGTGCACAATTTTGGCAGCATTGGTCATACCTTGAAGCAATTCTGGGACACTTTGTAAAATCAAACATTAGCCAGCCAGTATTAATAAAGTAAATAAAAGGTTAAACTTACCCCTGCCATCATGAAGGGTGTCCTCGTCAGCTTACCTCAGGTCCATGTCCTCCGATGCCAGCAAGAAAACAAGAAAAATTACAATCTAAAAGTCCCTAACCCCTTTATCACCTTAGTGCAGCGGTGCACAAACTGGGGGGGGGGGCACGAGAGATTTTTCTGGGGGGGCGCGGGCGGTTGCAGAGGCCCTGCACTCTTCCCCAATGTATTTAAATTAAATGCCCGGGGATCGTGTGAGGCCCCTGTAACTCACTTACCGGAATTCAGACTCTCTGTGACGTGTCGCCATGGCAACATGGCGTCAAATGACGTTACGGGTTCATGTGAAGTGACGTCACTGACGTGAAATGACGCTGCGGGTCACATGATGTGACGTCACATGACCCCGCAAAGTCATTTGACGCAGCTCTAAGGTAGGGAGGGGGCACGAGCATCAAGCCAGGTAGACAGGGTGGCGCAGCAGCAAAGATTTGCGCTCCCCTGCCTTATCAGTTAATAACAGCTATAGTAATTAAGGAGTTAACCCCCTTCCCCTCTACCCACCCACCTAACCACCTACCCCGGCCCCACTATACCCATCCTGTACCCATTGATTGGCACAGTGGTATATCATACCCATATAATATGGGCATGATAAGCCACTATATCACTCAATGGTCAACCTAATAAAAATAATTAGGGCCCAAAATACACAATAATCAAAGAAATACACAAGCACCTACACACCCCAACAATAAAAGAACTAAATAGCCTAATATTACACACCGCAAATAAATATCTATCAGCAAAATAGCAAAATTATTACAATTATGTTATTCCAAAACAATACAATTAAATAAACAACTATCCAAGCAATCAATGAAATAAATAAAAGCACTAGCCAAAAAAACAAAAAAATTATTTAAACCACTAGCCAACAAAACAATTAATTAATTCAAAATGCTAACCAATCCTCAAATGTACTAATCCAAATTTAAAAACAATTGAATGTAAACAATTAAAACAAATAGAAAAAATTAATTTAGCCCCCTCCCCTCCAAGGCCTAAACACCCACCAAGGACCAAATACCATCTTTACCCACCCCCACTACCCCCAATAAACATGACAGTGGTAGTTAACCCCTTCATTGCCTTAGGCCGCTAAGGTAATGAAGTTGCCTGTAAATGCATTTTAATTGCAGGGGATTCATGTCGGGGGCCTCCAGTGCTGATATTAATAGGTATCAGCTCCGCAGACTCCCAGCATGACTATGATGCAGGAAAAATGCATTTTTCCCCTAAGTGCTCTCTCGCCACCTCTCAGCAGCTTCTCTCCAGCCTCATGGCAACTTTTCCTGGCGTGAGGCTTTTGGGAGAAACTCGCCACTTCTAGAGCCATGATTAGCCTCAATCAGCTAATCAAGGCTTCAAGAATTGCACGAGTTTCAGAACCTGCCGATAAGTGGCTTATCGCCGCTCACCCGGCGATCTTTTTTTGACAGCTGAAAATTTGGGTGATTTATGCCTTTATCGCCCACTTATTGAGGCTTACTGAATAGCAGTAGGCATTTTGGCTGAGAAGTGCTCGATAAGTGGCTTATCGAGGCTTATAGAATAGTACCCTAAAGGGTTTGCCCTGAATTTCTGTTCTTTCCTCTAGTGCAGTGTTTTAAAAAAAAAAAAATTGGTTAAGGAACACTATAATTATATTGTAAAATTCTGAGGAATCCCCAACCCTCTCTAATACCGCATCTGAGATCATATGCATTGTAAGGAACCCTCGACACTCTAATAGCTTGTCTGAGATCAGATACATTGTCAGGAGCCCCAACACTCTCTAATACATCTGATATTGGATGCATTGTAAGGAACCCCAAACCTCCCCAATAGCGCTTCTGAGATCAGATGCATTGTAAGGAACCCCAACTCTCTCTAATAATGTGTCTGAGATCAGATGCATTGTAAGGAACCTGAACCCCCTTTAATAGCACGCCTGAGATCTGATGCATTGTTAAGTTTTCTGTATTTGGTACAATTTTCAAATGACCTGAAAATATCAGGGACCCATTTAGGGATACAAAAGGAACCCAAAGGTTCTTAGAAACCATTGTTTAAAATCACTGCTCTGGGATTTGGAAAACAAGCATGGAAATTCAGTATAAATCCAGAGACATACAGTAACCCTGCACTTTTTCTTCTGTTAATCATAAAACCATCGCTCGTAACATTACATTTCCAATTTTGGATATTTTTGTGGGAGACCTGTACTATTCTGATAACAAAATATACACATGCTGCCCATTTCTCAAATTGTAATGACTCAACTAGGTGTAAATTAAGCACATTTACTTACAACTCTGCCAGGCAAACATACCAGTAGAAGGACACTACTTTACATACCCAATACTATGGGGCTTATTTAATAAAGTATGATATCCCTGACTACTCAGCACCACATGGAAAGTCTCATTGACTTGAATGGGAATGTCCTTGCTGTAGCACTAAATCAGTGATTTCACATTGTATTGAATAATACTCTATGTCCACTGAGAAAAAACGAATCCAATAATGATGAACACAAACCCACAACTCAAGTGCAGATAATGTTGGATCACGTGCTATATGGAACATACCTGTAGATTTAAAAAGAAAAATCCATAGCAATTTCAGTAGTCCTCAAAGTATTTTTGGCACTTCCAGAGTACTCCATAAGAATACAGTGAGTATTACATTTAGAGGATTTTATATAAATGTTCATTTGACACTATGTGGTTTCCACTTACAGTGAACCTCCAAAGACCCCCAATGTCAGTGCTTCTCTCAAAGCAGGTGGGCTCAAGATCCTCATCCAAGCAGGATTTGAGGGCACTCAAACCACTGACTCCAGCTCCAATCACAGCAACCCTCTTAACCATTGTGTCCTCTGTGGAGTTAAGAAAACAAGTATTCATGTCCTCTGTTGTGCAAGATATATGTTATTTACTCACCTGTATTGATTCCTAACATGACAATGACGCAGTTCCTTTGAAAAACAAACAAGGAGAAGAACAGGACAAAGTAATAAAAAAGTCATTTATTATTATATACTTATAATTAGTAATAAACAATTCTTTATTGTTTCATTTTTATACTTGCGTAGCATATCTATATCATTATATACTGTACCACTTGTAGCAGGGATGTGCCATTTCCCCAAAACTATGTCAGTGAAGAGCACCAGACACAGTGATTGCGCTTCTCGGAGATCTCATGAAGGTAAAACGAATGAAGGTGAACAGACAGAGCACAACAAAAAGAAGGGCTGGAGGCAGTGAAGAAAATGAACTAATTAACGGGCATATTAGCAAAAAAAAGGAAGAAAAAGGTCCTCTGATACGTTTTTTGCCGAATTACGCCTTTTCGTTGCTAGCCCTTCTTTTTGCTGTGCTCCATCTTTCACCTTCATTCGTTTTACCTTCATGGGATCCCAAGACTGAAGGAACTAAGATTTTTCTTAGAATGGTATTGTGAGTACCTGAAAGTCTATGTAATAGAGCGGGACTGTTCATTCATCAGCCAGTGTGGGCATTGTCAACCACTCGCCAACGTGTGGAATTGTGGGACTTGGTCTGGATACTCACAGGGAGAGCTCCATCATGCAGGGTCCGTTTCGGTGTTATGTTCCTTTCCTCCCCTCTCCCCCTTACCCGGCACGGGACATTAGGTGAGGTGGAGACAGGTGAGGTGGAGACTGCATTTATTCCACATTTAATTGGGCTTTGCTTACACATCAGCCCCACACTTTAATACCTACAATAATTTAGAGTTTCTTTGCTATCCCCAGAGAAACAGAATTTATTGTTTATCTTCAACAATATATCACAGCGAAGAGTTGGAAGCACCAATTAGGGATTTTTCCCAATTTTTGCATTTCTGAGATCTTAGATATACTAAAATATTAACGCTATACTGGACAGCATTTCTGCCTGCACATATTGCTTTTGGTATATAAAATGTTAGCAAAACAAGCATACTTCAAATTGTCTTTAAACAGCGATCGCTCTGTGTTCAGTTGTAGATATTCCATCTATCGCAATACAGACTAGTCAGAACAATAAGTTAAATCTCCAATACAAGTCTAAAGAAACTGCCTCAGCAGTAACTTAATACAGCGTATTACTGTTATCACACTTATATCTCCTATACAGCTAGAGTTTAATAACAGTGACTAGCTTTACCTGTAATTACCCACCAAGGAGGGACAGCATACGGTGTTTTTGTGTTATTAACCCCATATAGGAAGCAATTAAGCTTTCCAATGCTACAAACCTTATGACTGCTTTATCACTTGCTTTACACCTTAAATGGCAGAGAACCTGCCTAGCAACCAAGATAGAACCTGCAGAACCCCCTTTTCTAGGCAGTGATTTAACACAGGCAATTTAGTGCTGTCACCAGGCAGCTATATCTGAGCACCTTTTCCACCATGACTGCTTGTGGCTAAATCACGACTTTATCACATGCTTTGTACTTATTACCATAAGTACAACAACAATCTGTGTAAATAATTAAAGATATGTTGCAACTTCTCTCTATGCTCTCCTTGTATTTTACCATGGACACATAAATTACTGTTGCTACTAACTGTTGCTACAGCTATTTAAGCTAACTTAATTCAACATGGTATGTCTCTTGTCCAATAAATATATATATATACAGAAAAAAAGAGACTGCGCCCTTCAGGTGCTATAATCTGACACTTAATTACTAATGATCCTTAACTATTTTCACGTCTGCAGTATTAAAAATAGCAGAAAGATGTATGTTATCCTATGTTAACTGAAAGCATACACACCAATAAACTTTAAAAATGCAAAAAAAAAAAAAATGTATTGCATAAATATAATTATATAGCTAAATATTGTAAGCTACTGACTACCATGCTAAAAAATATAATGAGAGAAAAATATAAAATAATTTTGTTGCGACCAATGTATACCATAAAAAAATAATAAAAATATTATTAAAAAACCACGGAAAAAAGTCCTGTATTGTATGAAAATAAAAATAAAAATAATGAAAGGTCCATTGATTAGGATCTGGCTGCTTTCTGCATGGAACCAACGACCTCCCAGTATTTTGTGGACAACAACAGGTGCTGTAGGACTGCCTTGCAAATTAATTTTCAGCCACAGCAAATAGAGGTAATTTATTTTAATAAATATACCCATTAAAATTATTTTATGTACACTATATATTCCAGGAACCGAATGATCTCTATTATTTCATTCTTCAATGTATACTCTTCACTGAACAAATCTGTTGATCATACTCTCTATCGGACATGGAAGTGGGCATTATCCCCTATCACTAGAATACCACAGTGTAGGATCTGAGTGCATACAATTGGGACCTTTCTTGGACTATCGTTCCCTTCATCTGTGAGGGCTGATTGTCCTAATTGTTCTACGTATATTATTCCCTTAGTGCACCGCCTCACATGCATTACTAAGGGTGAGCGGGCACCACATTTTGTTGTGTCTACCTGGTGACTAAACCCCCTAATTGGCATATTCAACAATAAAGAATAAAACAATAAAAATATTAAAATATTAATGCAGGGGAAAGATGAAGTGGGGGTTAATCCTAAAGACTTCCAGACTAAGAATGTGGGCTCCTTGGTTTTGAAATTAAAGTAGTGCTGTACAGATGCAGCAGCCATTCTTTTAACAAATCACGCGGTGTATACCTCGGAATACCCATGTCATGGCGCGGGATTTCTTCCAACCGTACCGCCTTAAGAAACAAGTGCAGGCGAGTGCATAAAATGGCATTTTAGTGTTGTGGCTTTTAAACACCTGAAATTGACACTGTAGCACAGTACTGTCTGTACACATTACAATTCATTAATTTCATTGCATTTAATTGAGCATAATCCATGAAATTCAAACAAAGCAACTGCAATAAACACGTGTGCCTGGGGCAATTGGCCGCGTTCATGCCGCGTGGAGTACAACAGCGCACACGAAAACAGCGCCATGATTTCTTAAAATAATGGCGACTGCATCTGTAAGTTAGTAACTGGTAATATAAATTCAATTGCATGATTACTGAATCATTGCATTTCCATCATGTTCTGGCTGCTATATAGTTCTATCATCACTACTATTTTTGATCCAGAATTAGGTAATACTAACAAGACAACAGACAACATTAAAAACAGATTCCAGTGTTGAGTAAATAAACCCCTTACTAATGAACATAGTATAATTGTACAGTATGCTTATGAAGAACTTGTAATGTCCCATAACTATTGTATATATACACTGTAGAAAAGATACATATCAACATTTAAAGCAAATACATAATTTCCTTCACAAATATTCAATGACTGGATAAAGGAAACCATCTACTGTAACAGTGAAAACGTGTCATAAAGGAGTTAAGAAGGATTGTTACAGGAAAAGGCTCCGTTCCAGAAATACTCACTGTGGGGAACAGTGAACCTGCTTTTTTTCTTTCTTGTACGGTGCTGGTCTTTTATCTTAAAGTGCAGTGGTCCAGATGTCCCAGGTTGTAAGGAGAGGATTGTACCGTAACTGAATAAGTTGATGAGCTCCAACTTGAGTTATTGTTTAAAGAGTTACTTCCAACCCGTACTTATTTAATCCCGTGAAGGCACATCCCATTTAACATCATGCCAACTCCTGGCTTGGCTGTTTTTCAAACCATAATTTGATGTGCCTGGCCCAAGACGTGAAACTGAAATCTGAATTTAGCAATGGCTTGGGAGGCTTTTTGAAATAAACAGATTTTTTTAAGACTGTGCCTCAGGTGCATATTTTAGATAATAATCTCTTGGAACTGTGTGGCTTTCTGAATCCCCAACTAATTTTATGTTGGTAACAATATTCTAAAAATGTAAATTCATGTAAAATATGTAAATGCACAATGGGGGCTATTTTGCAAAAGGAGGAAATGATTTCATATGTACCCATGTAGCGCTGTGGTCGGTCTCTGTTGTAAAAATGTGCGTGCGTTTTGCGCACAATGTGACAGAGGGCTGAACATAGCATTTTAGCGTTGTTTGCATTACCGTCCAGAAACATAAGTGGGCGATCGTGAGCTACAGGTCCTGTACAGGTATTGTACTGTAGTGCAGACGAGTATTCTAAAACAAATCTGGGGCAATCACCAACAAGACCCAGGCACATGCTGGGTACATACTGGGTACATGCTGGGTACATCCTGGGTACGTGCTGGGTACATGCTGCAACTTTTCAGTGACATTTCTGCAGACAGACTAATGGCCCATCGGATTAACAGCGGAGGTCCCTGGCAGGCCCATTCAAACTGAATGGGAGTGCCAGGGACCCCTGCTGTTTTAATCTGATGGGCCATTAGTCTGCAGAAATGTCACTGAAATGTTGGAGCATGTACCCAGCATGTACCTGGATCTTGTTGGTGATAGCCCCAGATTTTCCAAGGCAAGTTTAAGGCAAGTTTTAGAATACTCGTCGGCGCACCTGTATCTTAAAAATCAAAATGCAAAACCCGTCACTTATTATCACTCATGTTCACATAATCCTACTTTATACTGTATCACGCTGTATATACTGTGCTGTAAGTGTCTAGAATTGTATGTAATGGTATTGAATAGAAACTTGAAAACACCAATAATGAAATTTAGAGATTTTTTTTTATACTGCCAACAAAAAGTTTAAATCAATAATGCAATCCTACATATTTTCTTCCAACTTTATAATGTTCTTTTATTTTTCTACTTCTACCAGGCTAGCTCCTGGATGTATTGGCCTGTAAAGAGAAAATATTCAATATTAATAATCGCACATACCCTACTGTAGTGTGCTGTACATGGTTGAAATGGATATGCGTATCATTGAATTTCTGGGCATGCGTGTAGCTATGGAATCTGGTTGAAACGCATATCAGTGAATTTCCACACATGCATGTAGCTATGGAATCTGGTTGAAACGCATATCCGTATAATTTAATTTCTACGCATGCGTGTCTCTATGGAACCTAGTTGAAACACATATGCGTGTCAATAAATTTCTGCGAATGCATGTCGCTATGGAACGTGTATGAAACGCATATGTGTGTCATTGCATTTCTGCACATGCATTGGCTCTATGGAACCTGGTTGAAAATAAAACTTGTATACAGTAGATGCATGAATTACAGCACAGTACTGTACATTACCTGGCAGTATTGATGGATGGTTTTCCTGTACGAAAACAGTGTTGGATTCGCCCAGCCCCAAGTCTTCAAACATAAATGAACAGAAGAATTAAAAAATAAATACAATAGTGCTACATTTACTTGAAAACATTTTTTATTAGATTATCATTAATAAAAAAAAGTAGTCATCATTAATGCCCTGAGAGCTCCAGCCATGTTACCTCAATCCACAAAAGTGCATTGGTTGGGTATTTGCTGGATTTGAAAATGAGAGGTGTTACATTGAAATGCAGCCTCAATTCTTCCACAATACTTTTCCTGAAATTATGTGGAAGCGCCTTCTTTCCTCTTGAGCCGTCACAATTAACATGTTGGTACCACTGACCATACAGCGCAAAACTAACGTGGTGCTTTAAAAGTAGCTAGGCTAATTTGCTTGGGTGCCCTCCGCTGCCGTTGACGTATCTGACTATGGTATCCGTTGGGATAAGACTAAATGGGATGTCACCTAGTGGACTTAACATCAACACTTGTTGCTGTAGCCTCCAGGGTACAGCAGGCGTGCTTCTGTCATCCAGCATAGCTATCTGCTGTGGGAGGAAACTGTCCTCCTGTGGTAATCTGTCCGTGGTTCTCATCACCTCCTCTTCTGGGATATTCTCCAAAACAAGGGTATAGCTGGGAGACATGGAGGATGGGCTTTGTTTCCTCACTGGGGTAAATGGTGCAGGTGCTGTGCAGGTAGATGCCGGTGGTAGAGCGAGTGCACGGGGTGTACATGGTGCCTCAGATGGTGGTAATGGTGCCTCCATATCAGGGGGGGTGGTAAGGGCACCTCCATTTAGGTATCTCCCTCCTGCTGCTGAGGTGGGCATACAGGGACACGTAGCAAGAAATAGATACCACCAATGTCCCTCTTCATCCTCTCTATTTTCTCCAAACTGAGATTCAACTTTCTCTCCACTCTGTCCCTGTATTGCTGTGTTGGGACAGGTGATCGGCAACAACTAAACAGTTCCAACATGTGTGCAACCGTAGTAAAGAAAAAAGCCCGGCGCTACCTCAAAAATGAAATATACGGGGAAATAAAATAAGATATTGCGACCTTAATAAGTATATTAGGGTCCCCTTGGCTTCGTAGTCTCTTCCTATGACTCAGACCCCAATAGGATCGATCCAGGATCCTTAGTGATACAGAAATACAAAAAAGGAAGGGGGAGCACAGGTTAAGGGATAATGGGGGTAATAAAAATGAGGTGATTAAGTTCGAGTGTGTTGATCCTCAAACTGGGAATGAAGGGGGTTATAAAGTAACAGAATCACTTACACGGCCTTGTGCAAATGCTGTCGCATCAAGGTTTCTTATGTTCCTTACTTCTTTGTTCTGCTGGTGTAGTGTTCCTTCTCCTCTGGTCCAAGTGATGACTTCTTCGATTTCTCTGCAGCTCTTGGTTGTAATATCCCCCTCAGAACAAATGAATGAACAGATGTTAAGGGACAGAGCAGATGTTAATAATAATAATGTCTGGCTTTGGTAATTTAAGGAATATAAATAAAGCAGAATGAACTGCTATCACTCACACGGGCAAGTGTGAGTGTGATCTTATGGGAGGTAACTTTCCTCTTCACATAAAGAGTCTCTAAGCCCTGGACTCTTGAGACACTAAAAGATGGTGGGAATGGATAAATCAATAAAGAAATAAATCAAAATGATACTCACACGACCTCGTTTGAGCGCACACCGGAAATTGTATCTTTGTGTTCTCTGTTAGGCTTCAATATTAGCTCTAAAGTGCATTTGAAGTTTGAAAACCCCCTCCGTGAGGTGGTGTAAGTAAGTGATAAATCACTCTTGTGTGGAGTTGACAACCGTCCTCTTTATTTAAAAACTAAACCAATAAAAAATGCACCTAGAACAAAAAGAAGTAGGAACATATAAAATAACAGCCAGTCCTTAGGATAGTGTTTGTAGGGCGCGTCCGGGCATAGTCCTGTGCCTCCGTTGTCCTACTTCTGACGGTGGCTGTGTTAGTCCAAAATGCTTAAAGATTTCGAGCAACGCGTTTTGCCCTTTCTTGGGCTTCCTCAGGCTCCATAGATAGGGAAGGTTAGGCTCTAATACGTGTATGTATACCAGTGCTGAGCTATCCCGAACTTCCTATAAGCATTTGACATCTGATACGCAATTAAAACTGATGGGTGCTGGAGGCGCATGCGCGAAGCCAGAGTAGATGGAAGCTTAGGTTTCTAGCTCTGCTCGCATCGGCACAATAATCATCAAAAAGCGGCAATTAAAGTGACCCCTCCCGAAACAGCCCAGCAAGATCACTTAGGGGAACACCCGGTGATGCCGGCACAAGGGAAATCCAAACAGAAAGACACCTCGGTCATCACATATTATAATAAAAAAAAAACAGCAGCGGGAGACGGCCCCGATCCCCCTACAGCAGGGATGGCGGCAGAGGCTGAGGTTGCCGGGCCAGCTGTGAGAGCGGACGATAACGAACCAGTCACCAGAAAAGACCTCAGGGAGTTCTGCGCAGAGATGAAACAGTTCTTCAACAGAGAACTGTGGAATCTGCGGAGGGACCTCGATGGGCTGGGGGAGAGGACCGGGTCCCTAGAGACCAAGATGGACGCCAACACGAGGGCCCTCCACCAGACAAATAAAGCAGTAGCCCAGTTACAGGATAAGATCCGAGACCTCACAGACAAACAAGAGGACACTGAAAACCGGGACAGACGAAATAATATCCGTATCCGTGGGGTGCCAGGTAACAGATGCTGAGGAATTTGTACAGCAGTGGCTGGAGTATATACTGCCTGATAAATCTGCCCAGGACTTGCACCTTGATAGATGCCATAGGGCCCTCCGCTCGAGACCACAGGCAGGAGCCCCCCCACGGGATATAATAGTCCGCTTTCATTTTTATAAAACAAAAGACTCTGTCTGTCGGATGGCCAGGGAAGCCAGAACCATGGAATATGAAGGCGTCAAGCTTCAGATTTTCCAGGATCTATCCCCGGCAACCCTCCTAAGACGTCGCAGCCTGGGATCGGTAACAAAAACTCTACAGGACAAAGGAATCAGATACAGGTGGCTGTTTCCGTTCGCCCTCCTGGTAGTGAAGAACGGGGTTGCGAACACACTGCGGATGGTCGAGGATGGAAACAGCTTCCTCAAGAAGCTGGGACTGCAGCAGAACCCCCCCAGCCCTGGCTCCTCTCAACCACCTTAACGGGAATCTGAGGCTGATCCGACCCCGTCAACGTCCTGGAGCAGAGTGGGAGCCGAGTCAGAGGAAGCCACGTGAGATCACGAGTTCTGCACAGCTCCGCCGGACTGGTAGAGCACTTAAAGGGACCTGAACCCCGTTTCCCCCCTCGTGTCAAAATGGCCGGCCATAGGTACTCCTGAGATGTCCCCCCCTGGGTGTCTTCTCCAAGAACTACAGCAGCGCGACGCCGGATCCCTTCTTCTGCGACGAACAGGGAGGCTGTGAGCGGGAAAGCAGGCTAAAGGCACGAAGAGGAGGAAGGAGGAGCTACAGACCTGCACACACCGTGACGTCATCACAAAGACTCCCCAGCGCTCGAGCACTTCCGCCCTCTTGGGAGACTTCCGGGTCAGAGGGCGCCGAGTGCGGAGGGATCGACAGCCACCGCCAGATCAGGGCATCGGGACTGGAGGGGGAGGGAATAGAAACTGTGCCGAGGAGATGGAGAGCAGCATCTACGGGAGGCTAGTATTCTCGAGAGCCCTGGGTGGGCCTCAGCATGGGGGCAGATCAACCCCGGCGACCCAACCCCCTTACCGCTCCCCCCTCGCCGCCCCCCCTCGCCACTCCCCCTCTTCACCGTCCTCCCCGCCGTCCCCTCCCCCCCAATGCCCTCCCCCCCCTCACCACTCCCCCACCTCACCACCTTCCCCGCCACCCCCTCCCCCCCCCTTCACCACCACCCCCCCACAACCTTCCCCCCCTCGCTCCAACCCACCACATCAATCCCCCTCCTCCTCCCACCCCCTCATCACCCCTCCCCCCCATCACCCCCACGTCTCCTCCCCCGATAGATGGGTGCCAGTTGGCGGTCCGACAAACAGGGCACGAGGGTCGACTCTGGATCAGCCCAGACAAGGCTCTTCCCTTTTTCTTTTTATTTACCCAGTTTTGCCCCCTCCCCTACCCCCCCTCGTCCCCCCCTCTTCCTTCCTTGGGGCTGCGGGCCTCTCGTCAGGGCAGGACAAGGCCAATCCAGAGGCACATACCTACCACAGACCACACTCGCGATAATAGGAGGCCCAGATTTGGACCACCTCAGAATCATAACATCTCTAGGCAGATCCCAGACACCAACCTAACTATATGGCGCTGAATTTTGTATCTATTAACGTAAAGGGGTTCAACAACTCTACGAAAAGAAAAGTAGCCTTTACGGATCTTAAGGCAAAACAGGCCGACATCCTCCTAATACAGGAAACTCATTTTAGCCGTAACAGTGTACCCAAATTCCTAGATCGACAATTTACACAATTTTACTTGGCGTCCGCTGCAGAAAAAAAAAGAGGGGTCAGAGTTCTCTTCTACAAAAGGATACCATTCACTCTAGACATGATTAGGAGAGACAGTGAAAGCAGGTACTTAATAGTGGTGGGATCAGTACGAGAACAGTCACTGACAATAGCCTCGATGTATGCCCCGGGTGAACAAAGCCACGAATTCCTTAAGGACTTTTTTCAGAAACTCAATCAGGTAGCCAAAGGTCACATAATCCTAGCAGGAGACTTCAAGCTTACCATGAACCCGAAGCTAGACAGATCGGGTATCGCTAGAAACTGTCGTAAGAAAGTGATCGACACCCTAAAATCAGGTCTCAAGAAAGCCCATAATAGGGGGAAACCAGGCGCTTACATTTAGTACCAGATCATGGAATTGTGATGAAACCAATAAATGTAGTTTCTCTCTTTTATTGCAGAGATATTCTTGTAGTCCCTTCTACTTCAACCCCTAATAAGGGATAATCCAAAACCCTTGCGGAAACGTAGAGACAAACAGAGTAGGGGGAGCGAGGGATTAGTTGATACACGCTATACAATATTCGACGGTTTAATATGCATATGGTAAACCCAGTGCGGTGGGGGTGGGATAGGAATTCATAAAATATAATATAATATAAGTACTTACACAGCCGTGTGTACGTACAATCCAAAGATGGTGTCTTTATGATAGATACTGATTCCTCCACAGGTAAGTGCAGAGGGATCGCAGTAAGTATCTATATAAATATAAATAAATACTCACACGGCCCAGTGTGAGTAGAGGTGCAGGGCAGATGTCTTTAGGGTTGGTTTAGCCTGTCCAGGGTAGTTGCGGATCAATCACATCTGGTGATGCCCATACAGGGTTAGGGCTGGTCTGCCCTCCTCTATTGCTTATGATCCAGCAGATTAACTCCCCGATTCAGCGATGTAGAGGGATAAGTGAGGCACAGTCTTAGTGATATATATTAAAAGGGTATTTATTCGGTATAAAAACAATGTTATCACACTCACATAAATAAAACAATATCCCCTGGCTCCTCCGTATGGCCCAATCTAGCAGTAAACCGCTCCGGCCCCGCGTCCGGGGTGCAGAGAGCTGGAACTAATCTGCCCGGCTGCAGATGCTGCTGAAAGGACTTTCTACGGAAGCCTCCGTAGGACAAAACAGGAACAGGATTTGAGCAACGCGTTTCGCCGATTGGACGGCTTCCTCAGGCTCATACAGTGACGTGTGGTGGGTCTGATGAGCTTATATAGACCCTCCTTACTAGTTAATTAGTTATTGGGAAAGCTTGTGGGGCGTACACAGTTCTCTGCAATAGGTGCCATTAACTTAATGCTAATTGTTAATTCCCTAACTGGTTTTGTGCAACACTGTTATTGTGTCCTATTAATATATGTTGCAATCAACTTCACTAATGCTTATTCCTATCTACTACACCCTTGTATGTGTCAGTCCTTTACTTTATTAATTTAACACTTTAGGTTATGTTACATCAGTCAATGTATCATAATAGTTCCAACATCTTTACAAACTGATTCTCCTTCATCATCTATACTCATTCAAACTTGTTGATAATGTTTAAACATACAATAAAGTTTATACAATAAAATCTAAAAACAACAATTTTTATACAATTGTCCTAAAAACCTCACACATTTTTCCATTTGTTTGTGTTTGTAAAAGCGGTGTTAATACAATGGTTTAAAATAGAATCTTTCCCCTAAATCCATATCTAGCCGATACTAGAATTCATTTTTGCATATTCCCAAGTCTTAATTGACTAAAAAGTGTACCACATAAATCCATGATAAAGCATATATTTAAAATGTCAATATACATATGATAGCAAAATATAATAAAAAACCTCCAGATGCCATGCTACTGAAAAGAAAAGAGCAGGGAATGGGAAAGGAATGGGAAAGCGGGGGGAGGGGGGGGAACGGAAAGGGGGAGGGATGGGGGGGGGGAGAGGTGGAGGGGTGGGGGAACGGGGGGGAGGGGAAGATAGAAGTGGGGGTTGGGAAACAAGAGAAAGCATTAGTACTCAGTATAATGAATTTAATAAAATAAATTTAAAATTGCTTTCGTTCCATTAGATAAAGTCAAGTTAGGTTTGTTTGCACTCCAATATTGTAAGTGTCAACCGTATCTATATAAACGCTGAAATGTCACAATCAACATTTAGGCCATTTGGTGCTAAAGTTTTAAGTTGATAGATCCAAAACGTTTCTCTCTGTCTCAAACGCTTGAGTCTATCACCACCTCTCCAGTTCTCAGTGACTAGCTCTATTCCCCTGTAGAGCAGGCCCGATGGGTCTCCCCCATGTATCAGAGTAAAGTGTACAGGTACACTGTGAGTTGTAAGACCTCTTCTAATGTTGCCTATGTGCTCCAGTATGCGGACTCTGAGACTTCTTGAGGTCCGTCCCACATACTGGAGTCCACACGCGCATTCGAGCAAATACACCACGAAAGTAGTCCTACAGTTTATAAATTGTCTAGTTTTAAAAACTTCTTTGGTGACGTTTGAACTAAAACCTAGTGTATCCTTACCCGCATGTTTGCAGGCCTTACAATCAAAACATTTGAAAAAAACGATCGGTTTTGGTAGCCAACTTACTGTCTGGGTCTTAACCTCCTTTCTAAATGTGCTCGGAACTAGCTTATTTTTAATATTGTCTGCTTTCTTAAAAATAACTCTAGGTACCTCTGGTAGGTGATCTTTTAAAACTGTATCCTTGCACAGAACATGCCAATGTTTCATTAAGATTCTTTTGATCTTATGGGCCTCATCATTATACTTTGTAACAAAGGGTACTACATAATCTGTCTTCCCTTTCTTTTGTTTGGGCACCAGCAATTCATCCTTACTTAGTTGTGTTGCTCTAGAGAAAGCATTTTCAATTATTTCTGTCCTGTACTGTCTCTCTTCAAACTTAGTTTTCAGAGTGCCAGCCTGCTCTTTAAATACCTCCAAATCCGAGCAATTGCGCCTAATGCGTCGAAATTGCCCATATGGTATATTATTAAGCCATTTTTGGTGGTGGCAACTATTGTTTAAGAGAAAATTATTAGCATCAACCTCCTTAAAAAATGATATTAATATGGTTGACCCACCTGAACAGGATAACTTTGTGCATTCAAACTTGAGAAATAAATCAAGCTTCTATCCGAGCCACTGTAAAGGCCAATATCTAGAGGTCTTCAATAAACTAATTATGGATGACTTTGAACAACTAGCTAAAAAAGAGAGCAGGCATCGAGGCAATATGAATCGTGAGGAAAGACAGGCATTAAAAACCCTGACTGATGACACTAGTATCACGATAAAACCCGCAGATAAGGGAGAGGGGGTTGTTGTAATGGACACTAGCTATTACCATTCAGAATCGCAACGTATTCTTAGTGATTCATCCACCTATGAGAAGCTAGTACAGGACCCCTCAGCGGTTTACAAAGAGGAACTTACAACTATTTTATGTGAAGCCAAGGACATAGGAATCTTGGGTGAGAAGGAGTTCTCCTATTTGTTGAAAATCGATCCAATCAAACCAGTGTTCTACTTCTTGCCCAAGATTCACAAAAACCGTCAGCAACCTTCGGGGAGGCCCATCATCTCGGGCATAGGGTCCCTTACACAGAACTTCTCGGAGTACGTAGACCTGTATCTGCAAAAGTATGCCACTAATGCAAAATCGTACCTAAGGGACACGTTACAGGTTCTCAATATTTTATCCACTATACAGTGGCGGGAGAATTACAGGTTGGTAACCTGTGATGTTACTTCGTTGTACACTTCGATAAGACACACAGACGGATGTACAGCGGTAGCCTCTGCACTTGAGAATGACCCTTTGATCCCACAAGACCAGAAACGTTTTTTAACAGATGGAATAGAATTTATTTTAACACATAACCTGTTCTGGTTTGATGGGTCTATGTTTTTGCAAAAGTGTGGCACCGCAATGGGGACCAGATTTGCTCCAAGCTATGCCAATATTTTTATGGCACATTGGGAGGAACAAAACGTCTGGGCTGGCAACCCTTTTGGAGCAAATCTGGTCCTGTGGAAGAGATACATCGATGATGTGCTCATCATCTGGGAGGGAAGCAATGAAGATCTTGACCTCTTTTTAAATCACATCAATAACAATAATGTCAACCTTACCTTCACATCAGAGACAAGCACTGATAGCATCAACTTCCTTGATCTAACGATATATATCGAAGAAAACACAATCAAGACTAAGACATTTTTTAAGGAGGTTGATGCTAATAATTTTCTCTTAAACAATAGTTGCCACCACAAAAAATGGCTTAATAATATACCATATGGGCAATTTCGACGCATTAGGCGCAATTGCTCGGATTTGGAGGTATTTAAAGAGCAGGCTGGCACTCTGAAAACTAAGTTTGAAGAGAGACAGTACAGGACAGAAATAATTGAAAATGCTTTCTCTAGAGCAACACAACTAAGTAAGGATGAATTGCTGGTGCCCAAACAAAAGAAAGGGAAGACAGATTATGTAGTACCCTTTGTTACAAAGTATAATGATGAGGCCCATAAGATCAAAAGAATCTTAATGAAACATTGGCATGTTCTGTGCAAGGATACAGTTTTAAAAGATCACCTACCAGAGGTACCTAGAGTTATTTTTAAGAAAGCAGACAATATTAAAAATAAGCTAGTTCCGAGCACATTTAGAAAGGAGGTTAAGACCCAGACAGTAAGTTGGCAACCAAAAACGATCGTTTTTTTCAAATGTTTTGATTGTAAGGCCTGCAAACATGCGGGTAACGATACACTAGGTTTTAGTTCAAACGTCACCAAAGAAGTTTATAAAACTAGACAATTTATAAACTGTAGGACTACTTTCGTGGTATATTTGCTCGAATGCCCGTGTGGACTCCAGTATGTGGGACGGACCTCAAGAAGTCTCAGAGTCCGCATACTGGAGCACATAGGCAACATTAGAAGAGGCCTTACAACTCACAGTGTACCTGTACACTTTACTCTGATACATGGGGGAGACCCATCGGGCCTGCTCTACAGGGGAATAGAGCTAGTCACTGAGAACTGGAGAGGTGGTGATAGACTCAAGCGTTTGAGACAGAGAGAAACGTTTTGGATCTATCAACTTAAAACTTCAGCACCAAATGGCCTAAATGTTGATTGTGACATTTCAGCGTTTATATAGATACGGTTGACACTTACAATATTGGAGTGCAAACAAACCTAACTTGACTTTATCTAATGGAAGGAAAGCAATGTTAAATTTATTTTATTAAATTCATTATACTGAGTACTAATGCTTTCTCTTGTTCCCCAACCCCCCGTTCTATCTTCCCCTCCCCCCCGTTCCCCCTCCCCTCAACCTCCCCCCCCATCCCACCCCCTTTTCGTTCCCCCACTTTCCCATTCCTTTCCCATTCCCTGCTCTTTTCTTTTCAGTAGCATGGCATCTGGAGGTTTTTTATTATATTTTGCTATCATATGTATATTGACATTTTAAATATATGCTTTATCATGGATTTATGTGGTACACTTTTTAGTCAATTAAGACTTGGGAATATGCAAGGATGAATTCTAGTACCGGCTAGATATGGATTTAGGGGAAAGATTCTATTTTAAACCATTGTATTAACACTGCTTTTACAAACACAAACAAATGGAAAAATGTGTGAGGTTTTTAGGACAATTGTATAAAAATTGTTGTTTTTAGATTTTATTGTATAAACTTTATTGTATGTTTAAACGTTATCAACAAGTTTGAATGAGTATATAGTAGATGATGAAGGAGAATCAGTTTGTAAAGATGTTGGAACTATTATGATACATTGACTGATGTAACAGAACCTAAAGGGTTAAATTAATAAAGTAAAGGACTGACACATACAAGGGTGTAGTAGATAGGAATAAGCATTAGTGAAGTTGATTGCAACATATATTAATAGGACACAATAACAGTGTTGCACAAAACCAGTTAGGGAATTAACAATTAGCATTAAGTTAATGGCACCTATTGCAGGGAACTGTGTACGCCCCACAAGCTTTCCCAATAACTAATTAACTAGTAAGGAGGGTCTATATAAGCTCATCAGACCCACCACACGTCACTGTATGAGCCTGAGGAAGCCGTCCAATCGGCGAAACGCGTTGCTCAAATCCTTTTCCTGTTTTGTCCTACGGAGGCTTCCGTTGAAAGTCCTTTCAGCAGCATCTGCATCCGGGCAGATTAGTTCCAGCTCTCTGCACCCCGGACGTGGGGCCGGAGCGGTTTACTGCTAGATTGGGCCATACGGAGGAGCCAGGAGATATTGTTTTATTTATGTGAGTGTGATAACATTGTTTTTATACCGAATAAATACCCTTTTAATATATATCACTAAGACTGTGCCTCACTTATCCCTCTACATTGCTGAATCGGGGAGTTAATCTGCTGGATCATAAGCAATAGAGGAGGGCAGACCAGCCCTAACCCTGTATGGGCATCACCAGATGTGATTGATCCGCAACTACCCTGGACAGGCTAAACCAACCCTAAAGACATCTGCCCTGCACCTCTACTCACACTGGGCCGTGTGAGTATTTATTTATATTTATATAGATACTTACTGCGATCCCTCTGCACTTACCTGTGGAGGAATCAGTATCTATCATAAAGACACCATCTTTGGATTGTACGTACACACGGCTGTGTAAGTACTTACATTATATTATATTTTATGAATTCCTATCCCACCCCCACCGCACTGGGTTTACCATATGCATATTAAACCGTCGAATATTGTATAGCGTGTATCAACTAATCCCTCGCTCCCCCTACTCTGTTTGTCTCTACGTTTCCGCAAGGGTTTTGGATTATCCCTTATTAGGGGTTGAAGCAGAAGGGATCACAAGAATATCTCTGCAATAAAAGAGAGAAACTACATTTATTGGTTTCATCACTATTCCATGATCTGGTACTAAAGGTAAGCGCCTGGTTTCCCACTATTGTCTATTCCCAAACTATATCCTTACCGGTGGCTGCAACCTTTTAGTCCCACATTTTACTATGGCAGAAATGGTAGAAGAGCTAACCACCCCCATAGATTTAGAACCAGTCATTATTGCACAGAGTGTATTTGAAAAAAGGGCACTCAGGAATAATGACATGGAGAGCAAGCTAAGTATTAAAGAGGAAACCAACGCTGCAGACATAGTCAAGACAGAATTTGAAAAATTAGATAAATTAATGAAGAAAGAACTACGCATTCTTTTAGACCGCTCCTACTTAGAGGAATACCTTAGGATGTCAAGGATTCCAAGAGGCCTTAGGGTATACAAGCCGGCTTCATTTGAACTATCAGAAATTGAGCATGCATGTATGTGGGAAAAAATACTCGACACTTGTAGCATTGATTTAATGAATCTATTAATATCACACCACAATATAACTTTAAAGAATTTAGACTCAGAAATTGATGCAATAAAGACCACACTAGAAACACTCATGGATTGTCCTTCCTTTAATACACGAAATAAGAAATTATCTGATGAATTAGACACCCTAGAGAGAAATATCCTCATTAATAAAAATAAAAAATTCATAAGAGATGAGGAGGACTACCGAGAAGGGAAACAGAGGAAGTGGGATAAGTCTGCGACAAGGGAACAGAATAAAAGGGACAGAAGTTATTCTATGGCAGGGAGGGATAAGAAAATATCACTTTACCCTTCCAAAAAGAGTCCAACTAAAAATACAAAAATTCTAGCCCCTAAGAGTATAGAGGAAAAAGAAGTGAAAAAATGGATAGAAGCAATAGCCCCAAAATCCCAGTACCAGAATAAGGAAAAGAGTAAAGACAAACATTTAGACACGAACTACAAGTCGGGAGGTGCTTCCAGACCAGAGAGGGATTTTAGAAGGGAGCCAGAGAGAAAGCACATGGACTACTATTATAGACAAGGATACGACCAACAGTACCAGAATAGGGAGTCTAGATATCCTAGAGATGACTGGCGGGATAGACGAGAGTACTCACCCAGACGAGAGCGTTCTCCAAGACGGGAACGCTCTCCCAGGAGGGACAGATCACCTGGGAGATCGAGGGAAGAAAGATCTAGAGAGAGATATGAAGATAGAAAGGAGAGAAGAGGACAAAGAGAGAGGAGGGATGAATATGTCGCATGTAAAAGCCCCATCTGGGAAAGAATAGACAGAAGCAAGGCAGGTGTCTCTTTTTTAGATCAGGCCCCCCAGTCACCAATAGAGATACAGAACAGGTTCTCGTGCCTAGACGATCTGGGGGTATCCGGGACGTCAGAGGGGAAGGGAAAGAAAAGAGGCAGAGAGGGAAAAGGGGAGGAAGGAAACGGAGGGAAAAGACCAGCATACTAAGCAGTGTTTTTAATTTAAGTTCCAAAACGTTAGACGAGGCACAGACAAGAGTTTTAGCCAAAGGATTGAACTTCGTGCCTTCACAAGGCCCGAGTGGCTTCGACCTCTTCATAGACACACAGAAATACCTACGTCAGTTAACTATTAAACGATTTTTCTTAAACAAAAGCATAACCAGTCAGGCAGGAGGCCAATCAGTATCAGTAATAGATACAGTATTAATATGGTTGACCCACCTGAACAGGATAACTTTGTGCATTCAAACTTGAGAAATAAATCAAGCTTCTATCCGAGCCACTGTAAAGGCCAATATCTAGAGGTCTTCAATAAACTAATTATGGATGACTTTGAACAACTAGCTAAAAAAGAGAGCAGGCATCGAGGCAATATCTAGAGGTCTTCAATAAACTAATTATGGATGACTTTGAACAACTAGCTAAAAAAGAGAGCAGGCATCGAGGCAATATGAATCGTGAGGAAAGACAGGCATTAAAAACCCTGACTGATGACAGTAGTATCACGATAAAACCCGCAGATAAAGGAGGGGGGTTGTTGTAATGGACACTAGCTATTACCATTCAGAATCGCAACGTATTCTTAGTGATTCATCCACCTATGAGAAGCTAGTACAGGACCCCTCAGCGGTCTACAAAGAGGAACTTACAACTATTTTATGTGAAGCCAAGGACATAGGAATCTTCGGTGAGAAGGAGTTCTCATATTTGTTGAAAATCGATCCAATCAAACCAGTGTTCTACTTCTTGCCCAAGATTCACAAAAACCGTCAGCAACCTTCGGGGAGGCCCATCATCTCGGGCATAGGGTCCCTTACACAGAACTTCTCAGAGTACGTAGACTTGTATCTACAAAAGTATGCCGCTAATGCAAAATTGTCCCTAAGGGACACGTTACAGGTTCTCAATATTTTATCCACTATACAGTGGCGGGAGAATTACAGGTTGGTAACCTGTGATGTTACTTCGTTGTACACTTCGATAAGACACACAGACGGATGTACAGTACAGCGGTAGCCTCTGCACTTGAGAATGACCCTTTGATCCCACAAGACCAGAAACGTTTTTTAACAGATGGAATAGAATTTATTTTAACACATAACCTGTTCTGGTTTGATGGGTCTATGTTTTTGCAAAAGTGTGGCACCGCAATGGGGACCAGATTTACTCCAAGCTATGCCAATATTTTTATGGCACATTGGGAGGAACAAAACGTCTGGGCTGGCAACCCTTTCGGAGCAAATCTGGTCCTGTGGAAGAGATACATCGATGATATGCTCATCATCTGGGAGGGAAGCAATGAAGATCTTGACCTCTTTTTAAATCACATCAATAACAATAATGTCAACCTTACCTTCACATCAGAGACAAGCACTGATAGCATCAACTTCCTTGATCTAACGATATATATCGAAGAAAACACAATCAAGACTAAGACATTTTTGAAGGAGGTTGATGCTAATAATTTTCTCTTAAACAATAGTTGCCACCACAAAAAATGGCTTAATAATATACCATATGGGCAATTTCGACGCATTAGGCGCAATTGCTCGGATTTGGAGGTATTTAAGGAGCAGGCTGGCACTCTGAAAACTAAGTTTGAAGAGAGACAGTACAGGACAGAAATAATTGAAAATGCTTTCTCTAGAGCAACACAACTAAGTAAGGATGAATTGCTGGTGCCCAAACAAAAGAAAGGGAAGACAGATTATGTAGTACCCTTTGTTACAAAGTATAATGATGAGGCCCATAAGATCAAAAGAATCTTAATGAAACATTGGCATGTTCTGTGCAAGGATACAGTTTTAAAAGATCACCTACCAGAGGTACCTAGAGTTATTTTTAAGAAAGCAGACAATATTAAAAATAAGCTAGTTCCGAGCACATTTAGAAAGGAGGTTAAGACCCAGACAGTAAGTTGGCTACCAAAACCGATCGGTTTTTTTCAAATGTTTTGATTGTAAGGCCTGCAAACATGCGGGTAAGGATACACTAGGTTTTAGTTCAAACGTCACCAAAGAAGTTTTTAAAACTAGACAATTTATAAACTGTAGGACTACTTTCGTGGTGTATTTGCTCGAATGCCCGTGTGGACTCCAGTATGTGGGACGGACCTAAAGAAGTCTCAGAGTCCGCATACTGGAGCACATAGGCAACATTAGAAGAGGCCTTACAACTCACAGTGTACCTGTACACTTTACTCTGATACATGGGGGAGACCCATCGGGCCTGCTCTACAGGGGAATAGAGCTAGTCACTGAGAACTGGAGAGGTGGTGATAGACTCAAGCGTTTGAGACAGAGAGAAACGTTTTGGATCTATCAACTTAAAACTTTAGCACCAAATGGCCTAAATGTTGATTGTGACATTTCAGCGTTTATATAGATACGGGTGACACTTACAATATTGGAGTGCAAACAAACCTAACTTGACTTTATCTAATGGAACAAAAGCAATTTTAAATTTATTTTATTAAATTCATTATACTGAGTACTAATGCTTTCTCTTGTTTCCCAACCCCCACTTCTATCTTCCCCTCCCCCCCCGTTCCCCCTCCCCTCCACCTCCCAACCCCCCCCATCCCTCCCCCTTTCCGTTCCCCCTCTCCCCCCGCTTTCCCATTCCTTTCCCATTCCCTGCTCTTTTCTTTTCAGTAGCATGGCATCTGGAGGTTTTTTATTATATTTTTCTATCATATGTATATTGACATTTTAAATATATGCTTTATCATGGATTTATGTGGTACACTTTTTAGTCAATTAAGACTTGGGAATATGCAAGGATGAATTCTAGTACCGGCTAGATATGGATTTAGGGGAAAGATTCTATTTTAAACCATTGTATTAACACCGCTTTTACAAACACAAACAAATGGAAAAATGTGTGAGGTTTTTAGGACAATTGTATAAAAATTGTTGTTTTTAGATTTTATTGTATAAACTTTATTGTATGTTTAAACGTTATCAACAAGTTTGAATGAGTATAGATGATGAAGGAGAATCAGTTTGTAAAGATGTTGGAACTATTATGATACATTGACTGATGTAACAGAACCTAAAGGGTTAAATTAATAAAGTAAAGGACTGACACATACAAGGGTGTAGTAGATACTGTAGGAATAAGCATTAGTGAAGTTGATTGCAACATATATTAATAGGACACAATAACAGTGTTGCACAAAACCAGTTAGGGAATTAACAATTAGCATTAAGTTAATGGCACCTATTGCAGGGAACTGTGTACGCCCCACAAGCTTTCCCAATAACTAATTAACTAGTAAGGAGGGTCTATATAAGCTCATCAGACCCACCACACGTCACTGTATGAGCCTGAGGAAGCCGTCCAATCGGCGAAACGCGTTGCTCAAATCCTGTTCCTGTTTTGTCCTACGGAGGCTTCCGTAGAAAGTCCTTTCAGCAGCATCTGCAGCCGGGCAGATTAGTTCCAGCTCTCTGCACCCCGGACGCGGGGCCGGAGCGGTTTACTGCTAGATTGGGCCATACGGAGGAGCCAGGGGATATTGTTTTATTTATGTGAGTGTGATAACATTGTTTTTATACCGAATAAATACCCTTTTAATATATATCACTAAGACTGTGCCTCACTTATCCCTCTACATCGCTGAATCGGGGAGTTAATCTGCTGGATCATAAGCAATAGAGGAGGGCAGACCAGCCCTAACCCTGTATGGGCATCACCAGATGTGATTGATCCGCAACTACCCTGGACAGGCTAAACCAACCCTAAAGACATCTGCCCTGCACCTCTACTCACACTGGGCCGTGTGAGTATTTATTTATATTTATATAGATACTTACTGCGATCCCTCTGCACTTACCTGTGGAGGAATCAGTATCTATCATAAAGACACCATCTTTGGATTGTACTTACACACGGCTGTGTAAGTACTTATATTATATTATATTTTATGAATTCCTATCCCACCCCCACCGCACTGGGTTTACCATATGCATATTAAACCGTCGAATATTGTATAGCGTGTATCAACTAATCCCTCACTCCCCCTACTCTGTTTGTCTCAAGAAAGCCCAGCTAGTGGATATTTGGAGGGAACTCCACCCCACGGAAAAAAACTATACTTTTTACTCCCACCCCCACGACGTTTACAGCAGAATCGACTACTTCTTCATATTTAGTAGACTGGTCCCCTTGGTCGTCCAGGCAACGATCCATGATATTTCATGGTCGGACCATGCGCCTATAGAGCTGAGGTGCAACCAAATTCGCCCTGATAGACCCGGTGCAAATTGGAAGTTAAATGAGTCACTCCTTAAGATCCCAGATATATGCGACTCAGTCGGAGAGGAGATAGATCAATTCTTCACGACTAATTATGGTACGGTGAGCTCCGACCTCACCCTCTGGGAGGCCCATAAGGCAACCATAAGGGGCACGCTAATTGGTATTGCAGCCCGTAGAAAGAGAGAGCATAATAATAAGATAGCAGTCCTCCAATCCAAATTAAATTCTCTCACATCAAGACACAAACTGAAACAAGATCCGAGGGCCCTATTAGAGTTAAAGAACACCAAATCGAACTAAACCTACTATTGGTCTCCCAGGCTGATAAATATCTGAGTTGGTCACGGAGGAAATATTACGAAAAGGCGAACAGGCCAGATACCATGCTAGCGCGCAAACTAAACACTAGACAGCCCAATTATAACATACAGGCGGTGCGTCTGAAGGACGGTTCTTCCACATCCAACCCAAAAAGCATAGTCGAGGAATTCAAATCATTCTATGAAAATTTATATAATAGAGAGAAAGTGGCACATCATCCCAAAACGGCAAGGGCCATGGAAGATTTTCTAGCATAGTCCAACCTAACAGGGCTGAACGCGCAGGACAGGGAGGGGTTGGAGGCTGACTTCACATTGGAAGAACTTACCCAGGTCATCACGGACCTCAAACCCTCAAAGGTCCCGGGGCCGGATGAGTTTTCGGGGCAGTATTATAAGGCATTCACAAAGAACCTAGCCCCATGGCTGCTCCGAATGTATAATGCTGTTTTAGCAGGAGCCCCGTTCCCGAAGCAGATGCTCCAGGCGTCAATATCAGTTATTTATAAACCAGGGAAAGATCCGCAGGATTGCAAAAGTTATAGACCAATCTCCCTAATTAATACGGATGTTAAAATCTACGACAAACTACTGGCCAATAGATTAAGTCTTATCCTGCCCAGACTCGTTCATCCAGATCAAGTCGGTTTTATAATGGGTAGACAAGCTGCGGACAACACCCGATGAATCATTGATCTGCTAGAAATAGCCACTAATCAAAAATTAAACGTTATGATGTTGAGTCTGGATGCGGAAAAAGCGTTCGACAGGATTGACTGGCCATACTTAAAACAGACGCTTGGGGCATTCGGTTTAGGGGAAAGGGTGAGTAGGGTGATAATGTCGTTATACTCGGGCCCCGCTGCCAAGGTCATACATCAGGGTTTCCCCTCTAACCTATTTCAAATTAAAAGCGGCACACGACAGGGGTGCCCGTTATCCTCCCTGTTATTCGCCCTATGTATGGAGCCTTTGGCTGCGCAGATCCGTAACAACCCGGATATATCAGGGATTACGGTGCATTCACAATCACATAAGATTGCCCTGTATGCAGACGATATACTGCTGCTGATCTCCAAGCCTCTAACCTCCCTGCCGAACCTATTTGACCTGTTGGATAAATTTAATAGAATATCAGGATTCAAAATAAACCAAACCAAATCAGAGGCCCTGAATATCAGCCTCCCAAAAGAAACTGAAAAGCTACTGAGTCTGAACTTTAATTTTAATTGGCAACCAAAACATATTAAATATCTAGGAGTCTACATCACCAAAGATTACAGGGGCATCTATGATGCTAATAACCCCAAGCTAATTAAGACACTAAAAGCAGATTTAAAAAAATGGATGCCCTATAAGATCTCCTGGATCGGTAGGATACATAGTGTCAAGATGAATCTCCTCCCCCGTATCCTATATCTGTTTCAGACTCTACCGGTGCCACTTAGACTGAAGGACATACTCTCACTTCAGTCTGATGTCTCTGAGTTTATTTCGGGAGGGAAAAAAACGAGAGTAAATAAGACAATTATGAAA